>NC_141467.1:39301101-39553601 GCF_009769465.1 Tauraco erythrolophus
AAATAAATAAGATTTGATCAGTTCAATCTGTAGCCCAAATCCATTATCTTTCTTTCGTTCCTTTTTTTTTTTTCTCCTCCTGCTTTTCCTCTCTCCCCTTCTCCCCCTCCTTTCCTTAATCACTTCTTCGTCTTCTTCTCCTCCTTCTTCGCGGTGGAGAGCCGAGCAAGCGGCGGCGATGAGACGGTAAATTCAGTCACTCCCCCCCTCTCAGGCTTTCTCCGAGATCAAAGAGTCTCAAAGCGCAACTTTCTCGCTCGCTCGCCGGCTGGCTTGTTTCAGGCTCGTGGATTTGTGTGTTGCTGTTGTTGTTGGGGTTTTTTTTGTTTGTTTGGTTTTTTATTATTGCGTTGATAATAGTTTGTTCATTGTGCAAAAAACGAGGTCGATCCAGTCTCTCCTTCTCCTCCCAGCACTTAGTCTAAGAGCAAGAAAGCAAATAATAAAAAGGAGTAAAGCCCCCATACATACATATACACCGGATGGGAAATGTCAGTCACTCCTCCACCTTCCAAACAGTCACAGATCAAACAGTGTCACCACCGGAGAGGACTACTTTTCTCTCTTGCTCTCCCTTTTTTTTCCTCCACAAATCGAAGCTTCTTCTGATACTAAATATAATGCAAACACATTTTTTTATCATGGATGTGGGTTTTTTGGCTGATCTTGATCTGCAACAGAAGAAAAAAAATAAAAACAAAAACAAAAAACCAAAAAACAACACACACGCAAAAATTTGCCAAAACCAAGAAAAAAACCCCGGAGAGTGTGTGCAAAGAGGGAGGGGGGGGAGGAAGAAAAGACATTCACTGAGTGGGAGAGATTAACGTGAACTGTCCCCCCCCCTAAACTCCTGGGAGAGAAAGAGATCCACTCTCCCTCTCTTCTCTTTTCACTGAAATATAACACACATTCGGATCCCAGGGCTCTCAGACAGCCTCAACTGATAGACAGACACATCGAGCTGCTTTTCCTGCTTCAGTTTGTTACTCCTCCTCCTCTTGCCCACGTCACCCTGACAATTACAAATAGGTCTCACACAAACCCATACCTGTCAATCTTTTTAATTGCTTTGTTTTCGGTTTTTTTTTTTTCCCTCTCTTTCCCAGAGCTAAACAATATGACAAAAAAAAAAAAAAAAAAAAGAAGTCTTAATACAGCGCGGCATAAAAGATTCCTCATGTGAGACACGCGTTGAGGGGGTTGTTATTATAATCCACTTGCTAAAGTGCTGTGCAAGACGCATGTGCTGATTTAACTTCAGCAGAGGTCTTGTTCCAGTAAACTTAAAAAAAAAAAAAAAAAAGAGAGAAGCAGGAGATGATACCTCGCCGTGGCACCCGGCATTGAATTAAAAATGATTTGTGGGAGATTACAGTTCATCCTTACTTTAAAATACCAACAGATTGCAGAGCAAGAACTGCAGCATATGAAACATGCCGCTAATAGATTTTGCACAGTATGTGTCTGGGGATTTATATAACGTTAACTGCAAGAACAGAAGGGTTCTTCCCTTTCTTTTTTAAGTCAAGAAAGCAAATAAAAACTACCCAGCTGATTCCTACAGCAAAACACTCGGAACTGCAATTTTGCTCTCTTTCGGGCAGTAGTTTTTTTTTTTTTTTTTCTTTTAATTATTAATACCGCACAATTAAGCAAGGAGCTGTTTGCACTGGTAGGATGGAGTTAATTCTCGGAATTACACGGGAGCTCCTCCGTCATCGGTGCAACATCTCTATTACATTCCCTCCCTCCCCTCCCTCCCTCCACGCAGTTGTACCAAGTTGGGATTGGCGGCTCTATCAAAACATTTACTTTGGTCCCTTGACCCAGTTGATTTCCGGCGCAGGTTCCCTCTCCCAAACGTCTTCTACAGCGAGAGAGGATTTTTTTTATTTTTTTAAGAAAAGGAATTTTTTTAAAAAAAAAAAAAAAAAAAAGCTTTTCCTGACAGCAACAGGGAGTGGGGGAAAACCCCGCGACCCAAACAAACTGACAGCAGCCCCTTAACCTCCTCCTCCTCGCAGGACGGCGACGGGCACGGTGCCGCCCGAGGAGGACGGCCCGGCGGCGGGAACCGCTTCGCCTTTGATCAATCCCCTCACGCGCCGCGCGCGCGGAGCCCGCGCCTCAGCGGCCCCGGCGGCGGCGGCGCGCGCGCGCCCCGGCCCCCGCGCCGCGCCCGCGCGCGGCGGCTAACGGCTCGGGGTTGATTCGTACCACCTTGCGAGGAAGTGAACGTTTCGCACGGAAGAGGCGGAGCCTCTGCCCGCGGGCAGCGGCTCCGCGGCGGCGGCGAATAACAACATTAGGAGATTAGCTGCAACTTCTCTCCACTTCTCTAACCCGATCGATCCGATAATTGATCGTGCTTTCTTCCTACTTTTTTTTTTTTTTTTTTTTTTTTGTAGAAAGATAACCTCTTTTTGTAAACTAAAGAACGGGGCGGGGTGTGTGTGTGGGGGGGAATCCGAGGCGTTTTTCTCTCTCTCTCTCTCTCTCTCTCTCTCTCTCTCTCTAGTGTTTTAAATCCCTTAGTCAGAGGCAGCGCGCAAATTAAAAGCGACCTTTAGGAGAAAATCCCGCCGTCCGTCCGTCTGGCGCACTGACAGAAAGAGCACGACCGCGGCTGCCGTCCTCTGGCGCGGCGGCAGCAGGCAGTGCCCGTGTGTGTGTGGTGAGGCGGGTCGGGCGCAGCCGCCGGCGGCGGGCTGGCGGGACGGGCGGACGGCCGCCAGAGAGGAGGGCCGGCGCTGCTCCTTGGTAGCGCTAGCGGCGGCAGAAGACGAACGGCTTCCGGGGACCATCCTGCCGCCGCTCCTCCGGCGGCGTTTCCGTGCGGCGGAGGGGCTGGCTGGGTGGGGAGGACGAAGGCAGGCTGCAGCGTGCTGCACGGGGCTTTATTTACATACACCCATAGCTGCGGGCGGAGAGTTTCTCCTGCCGGCTCGGTGGCGCCGAGTCCTGTGAGCTGCCTGGAGAATCCCGAGCTGGCGCGCTCCCGAGAGGGGGGGCAGAGGAGAGCCGAGGCAGGGCATGAGTTTTAGCGCAAAAAGCGGCGCCTTGCTGAGCTCCAGGGCAGCGCGGCGCTGGTGGCAGCGGCAGCAGCAGCCTTCCTGCGCCGCGGCCGGTCCCGCCTGGTCCTGCTTCGGTGGCAGCCGGCCTCGGCCCATCCTGGACATGTCCTACTCCCGTCACTTTCTGGATTTCCAGGGCTCGTCCATCCCCAGCTCCATGAAGAAGCTGGTGGTGACTAAGCTGAGCCAAAACTTCAGGGAAGCGGTCACCCTGCGGCAGGACTCGCCCGTGCCACTCCCGGGAGACGGAGACCTCCTTGTCAGGAACAGGTGAGCGCCCGCCCGCCCCCCCCCACCCCCCACCCCGCGGCGGCCCCCTCCGACTTCTCGCACCTTGTGGCCTGCTCCCTCACTTTAGAGACCGGCTCCAAAGTTGTACCAGCTGCCATCTGGCGACTGTTAATTTAATGTTGTTGTTGTTGTTGTTTTGAACGGCTGGTGCTACAGTCTGGTCACCCTATCCACGTGTATGGGGGTGACACTTCCTCCTCCTCCTGTTTCTCTGGCGAGGCGGGGGGTGGAGGGAGGTGGGGGTGTGTGCGCTGCTCCTGACGCACGCCTGCCCGGAGGAAGAGAAGCACCTCGGGGCCTCTGTGCCAAGGCGGGGAAGAGGCAAGTTTTACGTTCAGTGTGCGCCGAGGAGGGAGCGAGACGCCGGGAAGCGCTTGCGAGTCCTTCCCGGGTCCCTGCCCGGGCTCCTTTACACGCACGTAGTCCCCGGGGCGCCAGCGTGTGCCCATCGTTCCCGCACAGCTCCCTGGCGACACTCCCGTAGAGCCGTGCGTGCCCCTGCGTGCGAGTCGGCACCAGCCGCTCTCCTCTGCGCGACCCCGCGCCGGCGGCCCCGCACGCCTTTTTCCGTACCCCCGCCCCGCCGGCCGCTATCCCTTCGCCAGCCGTGACTCACCGGGCAGGCAGAGGGCCGCGGCCCGCCGCCCTGCCAGCCGCGGCACCACCCCCGCCTCTGCGCGCCAAAAGCGGGCGGCGGGGAGGGGGCAGGGCGGCCGCCCGGCAGCGCCCCAGCCCGGCCCGGCCGCCCTGGGCCTCGCTCGGCAGGACGCGAGGCCGCAGTTGTTGGCGGCTTTTTAGAGTGGGGCCGGGTCGGGCGCAGAATGAGGAGGTGACATTTTGCTTAACGTAACACGCCGTAAATCCTGCGCCAGCTCTAGGACTGCGCGTCCGGCGCGGTGACCAGCTCGCCACGAAATGAAGACTCTGAGGACAACACCTGCCTCCCCCCAGCTCTTTCCATAAGCCTGTTTGTTCTCAGCGGCTCGTTCCTAGACGCTGTCGTTCCTTAAGCTAAAAGTAAGCCTTTTAAAGTTCAGAGGTTTCTCTGCCCACGAGGGGAAGCTGAAACTCTGGGAACCTGGTAGCAGACTGCGTGGCTGGCGCAGAAGAGAGCAGCACTCTCAGGTTCTTGTCAAGCAAGGAAATCGTAGTAACACGTAGTTTGCCGTGCTCTCCGTTGGAGCTTAAAGATGTTAAGAAGTACTAAATTGGTTTGAGAACAATGCTGGAAGTTGCGTTAAGGCAGTGTGTGACTGTGTGTGTGTATGTGTAATTGCTATTGTGTGTCCATATGTAACACATAAATGCATAGTAAAGTAGGGGTAAGGAGAAACAAAACCAGAGACTCCTCCAGGAGCTGACGAGAAAGCTTCTCTAGCACTTTAATCCGATACTGACATCTCCCACTAGGATTTCTGAGACCAAAATTCCCTCCAAACCTCAAAGTCTAAAATACTGTGTTGCTTCATCCACTAATGACCATGCAACAGTCATCAGGCTGGAGTTAAATTCCTTTCCGTGGAAGAGGTTGAAACACTTGAGATACAAGTAGCAAGTCTCTACTTGGGTAATGCAAGGCAGAGCAACATCCTTGCTTCTCAGATCCCCTCCCCCCCACGCCCGTGAATTTTTAAAATGTATTCATTTTTTATGCAGCTTCCAGTGTAACTATGCCTCTCTTCCTCTCCTCCCTCCCTTTGCTGGGTGGGCTCCCTGGGTGCTAGGGGGACGTGCACACCTCATGGTAAAAGGGCTGAGGCGCAGAGGCTCGCTCCAGACTAAAGGCAGGAGCTGGTCCACAGATGCAGGCAGGCAATTACTGGGTTTTAACACACCAGCCTATTACACACACGTTCCTGTACAGACACACACGCACGAGTGGGGCTGGAGGGGAGGGAGAGGTGAGTGATGAAGTCTAGATTTTGAGTTCATACGTTTTGTATTATTGGGGGTTCTGTGGCATTTCCTCACTATTTACTGTTATTTTCTGGGGAATATCACAGAAGAAACGGGATCACGTTACTGAAAAACATTCTCTATATACGAGCTGTAGCAGGAAGCAAGTTCTGAACGTTTCCCCCTCTCTTGTCACTATAGGGAAGCATTTTCCCATCCCGAAAGGATGAGTCCTTGGCTTTATTTAGTTGTTGTTGTGTTTTTGGTTTGGTTTTTTTTTTAAATATCCTAAATCCAGCTATATGTTTTCTAATAGGTAGAAACATGCAATTAAAAACGAAACAATAAAGGACTTGAGTTCCAAGAGTGCATTTGCGGATTTGTTCATTTTAGTCCCAGTCACGCCCATGAACAGTATTAATTGCTTTGAGCTTTTTATGCAAAACAATCCTCATCCACCACAATAAAATCTGGCTTTGGATTTAGGGGAATGGGAAATTAAAATGTGCTGAGTTCCTGTATGGATAGATATTTTAAAATGAGATGGAGTTAGGGGGAACTTTCTTCCCCTCTTTCTTCTCATTTAGAGAACTAACCCAGCAACCCTTATTTCTACTTTTTTATAAGGAGGAAAAAAATATCCATCCTTTATTTAGAAATTCTTCAAAACTAGAAATTGATTTAAAGCTTTTTGTTTGATTGTTTGTTTCAATTCTGTATAGGAGAAGAGGAGGAGAGGAAAAGGTGAAAAAAAAATCCTTAGCGAAGCCATTTAAGCTTCTTATGTCTGTTTGTCCTTGTTGGGGGTGGGCAAAGTTTCTCCGTTTTATTGCCGGAGAAAGACTCAAAGGGTATGAAGATTTGGTCCTTCTTGAAGTTGTTGGGAGGATTGTGAGATTTTCTTGAGGAAGGGACACATTTGTTCCAAAATACAAGTAACAATTTACTGTTGGGTTAGAAGACGGGAGCAAAGTTTATAGAAAAGGGAGTGAGAGAGGTTGAGAAAGTTTTTTGAATCAAGGGACTAATGTATCACAGTGGGAAAGGTGGAGGACTATTCCTGCTGAGTGTTTGGTCTAAATAATGTTTTTCTTGTGTAGTACTGGTTTGGATGACTTTGTTTTGTCTATGTTTAAGGCTGTGGTGCTGGTTTTCAGTGTCTCACGCTTTGTTGTGGTACAAAAAGCAGCATTTCCTCCCCTCGGCAGTGTCCTCCTGTTTTCTGTAATAAACAACACGAGGGGGTTCGACACTGTTGAGTATAAATAAAACGGGTGACTCAATGTGCGTAATCATTTTGGGAAAAGTCTATCTCTAGCTTTTTTTTTCCCCTCCTCAGGTTTACATCTTGAAACGTTAAGGGAGCAAGCCTCAACTAGAAACTGCTAAATTAAACAGTACATTTTAATTGAGAAAGTAAAACAAGACAATGTAAAAGATCTGGGAAGGGGTCTTAAAATCCACCAGCACCCCAAGCAATTGTTACTTCCGTGCTCTCCTTTTCTTGGTCTTAGAAGTTAGTAAACTGATCTTTAACTTGTAAATCGTACTTGTTCCTACTTTTAAAAGCAAAATAAGCTAAGAAACTGCAGGCACATCCTACCACGTCCTTTCTGTCGGCTGGAATGACAGGGCAAATTAGACAGTACGTTTTAATCTAGGCGCTGCGCACGATCGTTTTGATGTGCGAGGAATCGAAAAGACTAATTTAAAAAAAAAAAAAAAAAGGCCCGTACAATGCGAACAGGAGTTTTGAGTTTGCACACAATAAAAAAGGAGTTTAAAAAAATTAAGGCGGGGGGGGGGGAAGGAGGGGGGAGGGCTGGACGGCAGGCTGTGTTGATTAATCATGATGAGCTCAGGAGCGCAGGGAGAGCCATTTCCCGCGGCCCAGCAGCCCCGCAGAGGCGGGGAGGGAGCGGGTGCGTGAGCACGCGTGTCCGTGCCTCTGCGTGTGTGTGCAGGGGGCGGCGGGGACGAGCCCCCCGCGCAGAGGGGCAGCGCGGGCGGCTTTGTCCGCCCCAGCCCCCTGCCCGCGCCGGAGCGGGCAGCAGCCAGCGAGCAGGGCTGCCCGTCCCGCCTGCCCCTCTCCCGCGGCACGGCTCCACCTGGTGCCCCGGGCGCCCCGCATCCCGCGCTCGGCCGCCCCAGCCCCGCGGAAAGCCCCGCACCTTGCCCGGGGTCGGCCGGGCAGCGCCAACTTGCGCGCCGCGGCCCCCGCAGCCGCCCGCGAGAGTTGCGGTGCAGCCCGGGCGGGGAAGGATTTGCATCCTCTCCGGCCCCGGAACAAAAGCAGCGGTGCGTGTGCTGGATGGAGTCCTGCTCGGCAGGCGCCTGGCCCGCCGCACGACTTGCCTCTTCCCCGCAGCCAAAGTTTTTTGTCCTCAGAGGGTTGTTTACCTGCCTTTGTGCTTTCCCCGCTGCACCGCAGCGCTGGGAGAGAGGGGAACCTCCTAGAGGGTGGGAGACGGGGGCTCGTTACTGTTGCCACTGCTCTACCCCCGCTTCTCTGGGATGCACTGCCCCAGCCGAGGGCACGGCTCCCTGCCAGAGCAGATGTGCGCCGGTGGCGTGAGGAGGGGGGCTCAGCCCAGCGGGGGAGCGGGGACCTGCCCGTCGGGTTGGGGCCGGGGGCTGGGGCTGGGGCTGGGGCCGGGGCAGAGCGAGGGCCTGGGGGCTGGCCTGACAGCTACCCAGAGCCTCCAGTTGGGCTAAAGGATGAGACCGGGGAGAGGGGGCGAGCCCAGCTCCCCGCCGGCCTCTCACCCTCAGCTCCCTGCGGCAGAAGTTGGGGTGTAGAAGCGGGAGGCGGCTTGTGCATCGCCGGAACGTCTCGCCTCGGTGCTCCGAGCCCTTCTCCCCGGCGCCCGAGGGACACGCTTTGCCTCGGAAGCTGCTGCTCCGTTACCAATTTTTACACGTCTTTTAGGAGTGCTGTATGGGAGTTACCTTAAAGCAGGATAATAGGGGATTTTCTGAGTCTACGAAGAAGACGCTGGCATTTTGTGTTGCGGCTGAGCAGTGAATTAAAGGCAGAATTAAAAAGAGCAACAGTCGCTTTCACCTATTTTATGCATGGATATGTTTATACACACGTGTCTTTTTATATATAACATATTACATTGGTGAAAGTTTGAGGCTCCCTGTGCTTTAAAGAACGAAGGAAATCAAAACGAGCAAAGCAGTTTTAGTTCTCCTTGCTCCGTGTGCAATCAATTTAAAACTACACACACGTATGATTTGAGCCTATTGCTAACTGCATCAATTAAAAGTGCGCTGTTTGCGTACTTCTGCAGCTTTTGCGTGGTGTCAGGGACACCTTTCAGATTGTCACTTCCGCATGTAGTAAAAGTCCAGGCATTTTCTGCTGCGTGTGTTTCTTTTTACATTTTCCAGTTAACAGAATCTTCCCCAGTCTCTCTTCCCTTTCCTGTATAGAGATATTATTATTATGTTGTTGTTTTTTTTTTTTTTTAAAAATAAGTCTACTAAGTATTCTTTGTGTTTAAGCTGGATCGTGACTTTCTTATAGACATTATCTCCTAATGCTTAATCAAGTTTTGAGAATGTCTCTTTCTTTTTCTGAAAAAAAAAAAGCATCTGTTTTCACCTGTTAGAGGTCAGTAGGACTTGATACTCAGTCTTATAATTCTAGTCCTTCTGTGCAAGGTTGTTTTGATGTGTTGCAAGTAATTTATATAAAGAAAAATATTTTAACATTGACATTAGCTACATCAAAAGGCAAATTTGCTGTAGTGACTCCATCAATTAAAAAGTACTTGCCTACAGTAACATGACCTTGCAAATGACATCGATAGTTAATACGATCGTTAGTCATTAACAGTATTATTATATTCAAAAATGTAAATTTGTTGCCAGAATCCACGTATTTACCGTTTTGCACGTTTTATTCTTCAGTGTTTTCGCATCTTGTATAAAGTGGTCAATTAATTTTCGTCCTTTAGTCTTGTGCAGAATTATTTTTAGTTTGCATGGTTTGGTCAAATGGACCCAAGAAAAAGATAAGTTTGGCTTTTTTTAATGTGTTTTTTTTTTTTCTTTTAGCAAATTTATCTTTACTTCTGTAGTAACAGAATGTAAACTGGAAAAGTCTGATGGAAGAAGTCTGTGGAGTATACTCATTATTCAAACGTACCAATAATCAGAAAAAAGTCTCATACTTATCCTATGAATTTAAAGTGAAGGTTTCTCGTACGACAAAGACTTGGTGAGGAATACATTAACCGTTAATACATTTTTGTTTTCTTCTAGATTTGTCGGCATTAATGCATCTGACATAAACTACTCAGCTGGTCGATATGACACATCAGTTAAACCCCCGTTTGATATAGGTTTTGAAGGTGTCGGTGATGTGGTAGCATTAGGACTCAGTGCTAGTGCTGATTATTCAGTGGGTCAAGCCGTGGCCTACGTGAAAGCAGGTTCCTTTGCTGAATACACGGTTGTGCCTGCCAAGCAAGCAGTTCCTCTACCCTCTGCGAAACCCGAGTTTCTTACTTTAATGGTAAGTGGTGCTACTGCGTACATCAGTTTGAAAGAGCTGGGAGAGCTGTCTGAAGGCAAGAAGGTTCTGGTGACAGCAGCGGCTGGAGGAACAGGCCAGTTCGCTGTGCAGCTTGCAAAGAAGGCAAAATGCCATGTAATTGGAACCTGCTCCAGTGATGAAAAGAGTGGTTTTCTGAAGTCCATTGGCTGTGACCGTACGATCAACTATAAAACTGAAAATGTTGAATCTGTGCTTAGGAAGGACTACCCCGACGGTGTGGATGTAGTGTACGAGTCTGTCGGGGGAAAGATGTTTGACTTGGCGCTTAACTCCTTGGCTACCAAAGGGCGCCTGATAGTTATTGGGTTTATCACTGGCTACCAAAACCCTACTGGCCTCCAGCCCGTTAAAGCGGAGTTATTGCCAGCAAAACTGTTGAAGAAGTCTGCCAGCATCCAGGGTTTCTTCTTGAACCATTACCTTTCTGAATACAAAATGGCTCTGAAGCACTTGCTCAAGATGTATGAAAGAGGAGACCTGGTTTGTGAGGTGGACTTCGGAGACATGTCTCCAGAGGGCAAGTTCACTGGCCTGGAGTCTGTATTCCGTGCTGTAGATTACATGTACATGGGAAAAAACATTGGAAAAATTGTAGTTGAATTACCTCACTCTGTCAACAGTAAGCTGTAAAAACAGAGCAATGATATAAATCAGAACAGAGAAAATGGGCACTTTATGCCTCAGAATTACTAGAAACAATTTCTATTTTTAAGCTTAGTAATTGATATTATATTAAAAACCAGCATTAAGGTGTTAATAAAAAGGTTTGTGTTTTTTTTTTTCTTTTCTTTAAAGTGCATAAGCCGGTGGCTGTAGCATGGACTTAGTGGGCCTGTGTTTGATTCTGTTGCTTAGGCTAGCATGAGACAAGAACATGGTTCTTGACAGAATAAGTCTTGATGCAGAGGCAGATTTAGTCTGTCAGACTGGTTTGATAATACTTTATATATAGTTCAGCTCTGAAAAAAAAAAAAATCGTTCAGAAATTTTGATTCCCTGATTTAAAAATAAAATTGTTAGAACAAGACTAAGTAGAGAGTCATATCTTGTGGTTGCTCTATTATTCTCTTGAAGTTTCTGGAAAAAATTATACTCTTCATTTTTTTGTCACAAACACAATAATCATAATTCAGTTGCATCATGGATCATAGTAATATTCCTTGACTGGTTACACAGGGAACATTCGTCCTCCAATTCTGACATATCAGTAATATTAAGAAAAGCAACTTGACTTTGTTTAATTACATTTTTTGTAACTCTAAACAGCTGTGCAATTTTCTTCTAAATCCTTAACTACAAGTTGCAACATAATCTCAGTTTCTTGCCTTTTCATTTGCTACTGGTACTGTTCACTGTCCGGTCTCCCCTTCGGTCGGTATTACAAGATTGTTGGAGTGGGACTTTGAGTCATGTTCACGTGTGTTCAGGTCCTGTCTATTTTTTTTTGAAGATTTAATAAAGTTAAAAAAACTATTGAAATATTTGTGGCATTTATTCATATTGGTATGGGGTTTTGCTGACTAGCTCCTTTGTAGGTAACCTCTGTGTTGTAGAGCTCTTTGACCGATGGTTCTTGTTGTGACTTCCCATAATCGGGCTGCTGCTTCTACTTGCACCGAATACTGCTTCTGCAGAAGCCCTTTTACAAACAGCAGGGCCATTTTAAATCTGCAGTCACGGTACCTCGTACGCCTACTGACACTCGGCCATAGTTTGTCTAGAGGGTGCAGCCAAAAGCTTTTGTAAAGTTTTGAAAATTCTTCCTCACTTAATAGATATTATTAACAGTACGCACAGTGGGAGTTCCAGCTAGAAGTGTAATATTTTCCAGAACAATAAAATACTTTAAACTACGCTTGCTCCACATCTTTTTTCCATAGCCAATGTTTAAGATCTTAAAGGCTGATTTTGCCACATCTTTTGAAATGATATACATTTGTATGCAGTTAGAGAGATGGAAATTTCCTAGGATCATACACCTAGGAATAAACATAATGATAGACTGATAATGTCTAGAGATTGAAGGAAAAAATTCAGGGTAAACTTAATTTTTTGGCCTTATTCAGGACTGACCATACACAACATTTTTGAAAGTAACATGTAGGAAAAACTTGCATTTTACTCAGTAGTACAGGCTGTAGAAAAAGTACTTTTAACTTTGATTTAGCACGTTTTTATTGTAATTTTTTAGTGCGCATGTTATTAGCACCCAAAGAATTGTGTGCAACAAAGAACTGTCCCTTTTTTGGGGCCATATCTGACTGCTGGGTTTAGTCACACCTTGGAGGATTTTGGGGAAAGGCGGAACGCCTTGAGTCTTTGTTACCATTTCTCTTTTACTCAGGCTGAGCATCAAACCGCCATGATCTGCTGTTAGAAACATCTTTTCCTATTTCCTGTCTAGTATTTCAGATATTGTGGTGGTTTGTGTGTTCACATAATTAGAAAGGGATACTGGCCTTCCGGCTGGATGCTAGAAAGATGCAAACACTCAAGTACCATACAGAATCAGAGCATGCAAAGTTCTCACTATTTTATTTCTAGGCACATGGTTTCTTCTTCAGAGAAGAGGCGGTGCCTGTGGTCAATAGATGCATCTTAAAAAAAAAAAAGCAGCTGTTTGGAAAGTACTAGGGCAAAATAAAAAGAAAAAGAATACAATTGGTTACATCTGTGATGTGCATAGAGGAGTTGCATGGGTAACAATTTTTCAAATTAAATTCCTGCAGTCAAATGCGAAAACTCATCCAAGTGGCCCGATTTTCAGAGATGCTGATCGCTGCCAGTCCAATAGGTTTAGGTGTTTCCGAGGCGGTGAATTCCAAATGTTTTTGTCGTAAAAAATTCTTGTAACAGGATTCTGTTTAGACATACAGCATTCTGCTTTCTTTTTAATATTTACTTCATCTATAACATTGAGTAATGCAACTGCCCCAGGCTCTTTCACTGATCAAAATAAGGGAAAAGAGGAACCTTTGGAAGGTTCACACACATATATACATTCAGATATGACATTTTGTTGGTTTTAATTTTGGCTTCAGGCTTATTATTTAGCACTGTCATGCTGATTACAGCATTAATAAAAAGTTTAAATTTGTTATATGCAGAACTCGTACGACCAGTGTGCTGATTTCGTAGCCCTTTTGGTGTTTGAGTTGGGCTTGTCCTTTTCGTCAAGTGCCTGTGTTAAGCTAAAGGAGTAACTCAGGCTATACATGGTTGCTCTTCCATGAATGAATCCGGAATGAAGAAGTAATTTTTGTTTTTAAAGATACAACTTCTATCATTTAGATTGCTAAAAGAGAGCATTATCGACAAGGAGAGGATGAACAGTATTTTTGAAACATGCAGATAAGGCTTTTCTGCCGAGATTCATAATAATTTTTGGTTTGCGGGGGGGGAAAAGCCAACTTCTCCTCTTTATTTAAAAGTATGTTCTGCAAACTTACAGTTATGGGAGCAGGGCTGACTTTGAATAAGTAAGCTATGGTGGATTTAAATAATGTTTAAATATTAGATGGATAGGAAAATGTACATGGCATGCACACACTGAGAGGTTTAAATGATGATAGGACATTGAACATACAAGGAAAAGAAATACTGTAGAGTCACAGCAAGGGATTAATAACAATACACTTAATATGCTTGCAAAAAAGGTGTATTAAAAGCTGTGTGCACAGTGGGGACTTAAATGATTAAAAATAATAATACATTTGCCTGGGAAGTACTAAGTATACTATATGTAGAGAGTAGGGATTTAAATAATAATACTATTAATAATAGCAGCTCGTTGAGATGTGGTTGCTAGCACTACATCCTAATTTTACCTTTCTAAATGAATTTGCTACAGAGGAATCTGGCATTGTTTGCCGAGACTAATAACAGAATTTCCCTTTCCTACACACATACGCTTCCATGGAAAAACAACAAAGAAGTAGATGAAGAGCTGGCTTTTTTCCTGAGTCTGTCACATGTGTGCATACGCACGCGCACACGGACACACACGTACACACTCTCTCTCTCCTGGCCTGCAACCCTCAGCACATTTTACAGATGTGCTTCCTACTTAATTGCTATGCTGGAATCTCCTAATACCTTTCTGAATTAAGTTAGATTTCTACCAAGCGAGAGTTTGCTATATATTTGCATGTGTGCATATGTGTTTATATATATGAAAATATTATATATATATATTTAGTAAGTGACTATGAATAACTGCTCTTCATGTCAATACATATAATTACAGTCTCTCAAGGAAAAGTTTGCAGTAGTGTTTTCAGATATATATATTCCTACTTCTGTCTGAGGAGTAAAGAAATTTCTCTGCTGAATAACTGTTAGTATCTATTTTACAAGATTTACTCATTTTCAGGTACCTAATGTAGCTGCTAGCATGCATGCACAACAATACAATTTATATGGTAAATGGAACCAAATAATGGCTTCACTGAATGTTATGGCTGCACTGAAGGGAAATGTCACGGTAAATAGCTGCCAAATTATGGATCATGCCGAAGTGTCACAACTGCACTAAAGACAAATAGCACTAGAGGCTATTGCCACTGTGACGCTTTTGAGTTATGAAGAAGAGGAGCAGGCTGATGTGAGCCTCTTTGTGTCCTCATTATAGCAAAGGGTTACTGGTGCAGTGTACAAGAAAACCTAGTCCTACGTGGTGGCTAGTTATTAATCTGTTCTTTTCGAGTCTAACAGCTGTAGCAAACCAGAAAATCTTTTCCTTGCTTTATGAATACATACATGCACGCACAAACAAAAGAAAAACCTGCAGGTTTTATGAATGCAAATGTGTACGGGAAATGACTGGTAATGGAAAAATGTTGTAATAAAATAATCTAATCAAAGAATATTATTAAATTTAACATCGTATGTGTCTGAAAGCTTTAGTTGCTTCTTATGCAGATAGATGTGTGAAATATAAGCAATAATGCACTTTCTCTCTTTGTAAAGACTTGAGTAGTAAGGACATTACCAACTAAATTGCTTCTTCTAAACTGAAGTGTGTCCCGGTTTCTTTCATTTTAATGGGAGGGTAATAAAGATGAAAGACTAACATTTTAACTGATGGATCCCTTAAGCTACAGAATCGAAATTTATTATGTTTTGAGGGAATATGCTAAATCCTGAAATGTGGAAAGAAGTAGGGAAATCCCAGGTAAAATAAAAGCAAAGCAACCTTTTTTTTTTTTTTTAAAAAAAAGAAAAAGACGTACTTTTATGAATGGAAGATTACATACTGCTTTTACTTAAAATGAGAAAACAATATTGGTCTCTCTTTGGCTTAAAAAAAAAGGAGGGAAGATATTTAGAGGGGAAAAAAAAAGATTTGAAAATGAAGGGCCATCGCTCAGCAAGTGGTCTCTTCTTTCTAGGATCACTTTTCAAACCCTGCCTGCGGTGTTCAGGGAAGTGAGTTTGATGCTCTGCACACTATTGTACACACCACAAACGTACCATCCATAATACAGCGCAATTGTCAGTCGCTGTTTTACAGAGGGGCCAGGGCTGAACAATCATGGTGGATAAATTACTTTTCTATTCTGCAGCAAGTGGCCTTCCTACCATGTGAAGCTTAAGGTCATTGGCAGGGCAGCGAGGGGGAAGCTTATATATTAGTTAACTCTAATGCACTAATAGGGTTCAGATAGAGGAACTATACCAATTAATTACAGTTAGGTTTGTTCTTCAAGATGGGGTTGGTGACTTGGAGAGTTACTGTGCTGAGATACATACACGTATATATATGTATTTTGCTTTCTTGCTACTCCCCTTCTTGCTACGATATTCCTACGGATAACTTGTTTCTTTTTTAGTATCTGCATTAAAGCCTTCTATATTCATCATTGCAAGCATCCAGGTTTCAGAAATAAGAAAGTACTCTAAAAAGATTTCTAAACTATAGCAACACATTCTGCTTACATTTTTTACAGTGCAGTCTAAAGGGGGAGGGGAAGAAAAACCTGTCAAGAATTAAGTAGAACATCCTCGAATGGCAATTAGCATGCCCAGAATTTATTTTATGTGCAACGCAGTGGCAAGTAGCTGCTTCTTATTAAATGAAAATCCTGTATTATGTACTTCAGGAACATTCCAACTAATGAGTATGTAATGTCCTTAGTATAACACAGAACTTCTTTTTGTGTTCACAACCACAAGATGCTGGAAACTTGACAAATGATATCATTTAAGACAGATGCCTGCCTTAGGGACCTGTTTTTTGGCTTCCTGTTTCTGGTTTTTATTTCAATAACATTTGTAATTGCCACAGGATCTGTACCTGTGTAGTGTTTAACCCCTTCACATATACCCCATTGCATTAACTCCTTGGGTAGGTAGTCAGGAATATTTTTTTTTTTTTTTTTTTCCCAGCTAGTGTGTTCTTCTTACTTCTCGCAAGCACAGATAAACACATAAATGAAAGCTGGGCCTTATTAGACCGGATTAAATGGCATCATTAGAGGGGGTGAGCGCTTACTGCACTAGCTGTGTTTTACTAGTGCAAAAGTACATGTAGACCAGGCCCAAGGCGAAAAATAAAAAGCTGTCAGGTATGGCCTGCTGATTCTCAGTGAGTTACAACAAAATTCTCTGCGCATGGCACAGGCATACGATATCTTGATCTCTGTTATACTTTCCAAAGTATTTGTCTCCCCCTTAACCTCACATGCTTTACTTAGGTTATACGGCAGGACGATTTTTGACGTCGCTGCAATTCGATGCTGGTTAAAAGGGGCATTTTGGTGGTGCTGGTTCAACACGAGTTGTAAGTCTATGCTGTGCCTCCAGCAGAGCCTGCTTTGAGTAAAGCCCTTATCACAGGACAATAGCAGTTTTCAGCTCCCCAGGCGTTCGGCACAGATCCCAGCAGACCCCAGGAAACCGTTCCACAGCCCAGAGCAGCCCAGAGGTTTCAGTGGTGGTTTAGAGCATGTTCTCTCTTTTGCTTTTTTGTAGGTCTTGCAAGAAAAATGTTACGAACAGCCTGCATACGAGAAGCTTACGTGGTTCTGCCTTGGGGGGTTTTCACTGGGAAACTTTACTGAATCCTACACAGTGCTACAGTAACAAATAAGGGCTTGGAAAGAGCGTGAGTTCTTGGCACCTATTCTGCAGGTGAGAATTTTGTACTTGTCAGAAGCACTTACTCTCCTGTGCTTACAGTGCTTTCTGGTGTCACTTTGAAGCAAAAACTTTACATTCAAGCCTTCTGTCACAGGACATGTAGTCTCGTTGCACCTGTACTCTTAAGGCAAGTTTATCCCGTGAAGCGTTGAACAGCCTTATCTTTCTTCAGAACGGGAGCAGAGGACACTGAAAAACCACAAGAAACACCTCAGTTTACTGCAGGAGCAGACAGCGCAGCGCACAGACGTACCCTGCGGGCTTTCTGTAAGAGAAGGGGGAGGAAGTCTTTATATTCCATCACAAGAGGGAGGTCAAAAGAACCAAGCGAGTGCCAGACCAAGTCACTTCTGCTGTTCTAGAGTTCATTTTCAGAGGAAGTAGGCAGGCACACAAATCTCATTATGCGTTACGAGGATCTGTGCGCGGGCTCCTCGCGCGCTCTCTTAAAACCCTACCCCTAAGGGGCTAATTCACAAAGGGAATAGAAGGAAAGGAAATTTGTATGTTTTCTGGAAGCGGTAAGACATGACATGCAGCGCAGTTCTGGCTGATTACAGCATGCCTCAGGTGAGCTGGGAGGCACGAGGCCGTGAGCCAAGTGATTCCAACCACCCAAGAAAGAGAGCTCCACAGAAAGGCATTGTGTGGCATGTCTGATCACTACAAAGAAAAACACTCCGACTTCATTCGCGTTGGCATGGCATTATTGGCATGACTGTTCCTGGCAGCCTATCGGGAAGTTTTATTTGCATCCAGAGTTTTGAAAGCCATTTCATAACGTTAAACAAGGATAATGCTGAAAACGTCTGGCTTATTTGCCCCTTGGCACCTATGTGTAATCCCTCATTGAAGCCCCGGTGGGGGTTTCTCCTCCTGTTGTGTTACTTTCGAAATAACCCCTGCGTACAAGCAGCATAACATACCTTTCCTCCCTGCATAGGGTGTGGCAAGAGTGAGTAGCCAGAAGGAAGTGGACAAAGTATGTTATTTTTCCTGTGTGCTCAGCAATCGAGATGCGGAGTCAGTTACTGGATCGTTTGACTTCTTACTGAGCTGGGAAACCTCAATCTGCTATCACAAGTGCCTACAAATAAGAGAGATATTGAGTCAGTTTCCCCTCCTGGGAATGTAAATGAGGAACAAGAATAACACTCTTGAAATCAGTGTAAAAACCATCTCTGAGGAGAACCTGGCTCTTATTTCCCTCTGTGTGTGTGTGTGTGCTCACGCTGCTGGAAAAAGCAGTTCTAACGCAGACCTGCCTAACCTCGAATCGCAGTGAAATTTCCCAGGGCTTCCAAATAACTCCCAAAGTCTTGGGAAATTCAGTGTGTTCGCAGTCACTGATGTTGTAAGAGCTACGGTGGCAACAGCAGCAGCTTTGCAAGCTCTGAGTTCTCTGATGACGGGTGGTGGCTAAGCGAGCCCTGCTCAAGGGAAACTGCTAAAAAGGCCGCCCTCCAGTTCTCAGGAATCGTTCTCCTTGAAATGAATTGGTGTGAGGGCCAGATTGTTGTTCAAAAAACGGTTCTCCCCCACCTCCAAAATCCTGAGTTTCTTGGTAACTGTTCTCCCCTTCCCTTCTTTCTCTCCACCTCCCTCCCTACTCCCAGAAAAGAAAAAAAAGTGAAATAATCATAGAGAAGGAGGCTGCTGGAAGTGTTGCAGGCTTTTCTTTCCCTTCGCAGAGGGGAGTTCAGTTATCCTTGTCTTGTAACGTGCCTACACCTAACAAAGCACATGGAGTTTTGCCTATAGGCTCTGCGACAAAATTTGAGTAGACTTATGGCAAACATACACAGTTTCCATTTTATCACAGAAACAGACATCATTTTTGTTTTCAATATACAAGAGCTTTTCTAGTGAGATGGGGAAAAAAAAACATCTGAAAACAACCCACCAAGGACTTTTTCCACCTGTATGATTTCATTTGCGGTGTCTTTCATTCTATCTGCTAATGCTACAGTTTAATGTGATGAGGCTACTTCTATTGCTTTTCTCTCTTTGCTGTTTGTGAAAAGCTGACATGTTCAGCAACCACAAAATACATGTCGTGGTGCTAAGAGGAAGGAGCCAAATATTCCTCCTTTTCCACAAAGCTGAAATTGTAGCAGTACACGACAGTTCAGCAGTGGTTCACACAGTATGAACCGGAATCCTGTAAGGTGAAAGGAAAGCTGTGGATAAAACACGCTGTAGAGAAAAAGGCTGTATCTAGCAGGGGCAAAAAAGGACATTGGTTGTGGCATTATGTTCAGACGGCTGGAGGAAAGCCAAAGTTTGTGCTTCACCTCAAATGAGTTCAACAAGTAGCAACAGGCTTTTTTTTCCCCATATGTAAATTAGATGCAATCCTAAATCTAACAGCAGTACTTCACAAATATACTGCGCTGAGAACTGATGCCTGTGTCCTGGCTTTCTAGAGTCTTTTATTCCACCTTCCTGGCATTATGTCACATTTTCAACTAATTACAGACTGACACAAGGTGAAAAGTGATGGCAATGATTTCTTTGCTTTGAGAAATACAGTCAGGACTTCCCCATGTCTGTCATATATAAATGGCAGTAGTACCTCTTAAAGCTTTCAGTAAGCAAAATGTTGATAGTGCCTTCACGATGGCTGGAGGGGAATGAACAAAGTCATCGAGGCTTAGATTTTGTTGGGACTTCCCAGTATAGTTTTGCCAGAGCACAATTGACATCCACACTTATCCAAACAATGGAAAAGTTTCTTGATCCTTGAGAACTAACCATACCATATTGGAGGGAATATAGAGAGTGGTACTTTTCCAGTGCTTTCCTCTCTATCACACAGTAAATGGAAAGGTTGAACAGACCCCAGTTCTGACACTTCTACATCAGGTAACACGCGCAAACGTCTGAATGATTTTAAAGAAACCACACAACTATTAAGAACCTGTCTCATGCCACTGACAGAGTGCTGTCAGTGAATTAGTCTTTTTGTTCGACTCTGTATTTAAAAAAGCAGACAACATCCCCGAACACTCAGCCCTATCCCCTGCCCAGAGCTGCCTTGGTGCTGTACCTGGCAGGCTGGCTTTGCTGTGAAGCATACCAGCTCTCCATACCTTGTTTCTTTTAGTGCCAACACTGATCTTCAATCAGCATTGCCCTGGCCTTCCAGTGAAAATATGCCAAAATGTCACAGGTTTCCAAATGAAATGCAAATACTGAACTTTCTGAAATTTACTGATAGTATTTTACTCCTTTACTGCATCTGAGCTGTACCGATGAGACACAACGGAAACAAGGGTTTAAGGTTACTGACGGCAAAAGTAAAGCTCTTTGCACTTGCCACTCCACAGATGTCTCAGCTGGATGGTCTGTAACACCTCTGGAGAAGAATACGAGTCCTCTGCTTGCTCGCTCGCTCAGCATAATGAAGAGAAGTGATGAAATACTCAAAGTCAGGTCAGCCTACCTTTTGTTGTACGTAACTCTCGTTACACAGATGTCACAGCAGCAGGTGCAAAATAAATACCTGGATAATGGAAACCATTCACTTTGCCTTCAGCCATGGGCATCAGGTCTGATTTACTGGTGGCTGGCAGCTAGAGAGCATAGGACAGCCAGGTCCCTATAGCCAGCTTCGCCTTTACCTGCTCGGAGATGGGAAAAGATAGCCACGGTGGAAGCTGCTCTGGAGAAGGTTGTCTTATTTTTCTCCCGTGCCCTCCTCCCCGTGCTCCCTACTATTCTGCCAGAGCAGGGAGATTTAGCAGAGCCATTAATCTATGCTTACGCGCTGCCCTTTCATCATTTGGACCTCGTTGGATGTACACAATCTGGAGCAGTCTTTGCTCAAGGCAAACAAAGTAAAGGAGGAGAGTGACATTTCAGTCTTTCATTGCAGAGTCATTGAGGTCACTCACTGAAATTATAGACAGCAGCTCCAGCAATGTTAACAGCCAACTTTAGATTATTAACCATCCTTTGGATAGCAGTACATTTATGGTGCCAGCACACAGAGAATTCCTCCAAATTATAGGGTGTCCTAACACAGCCGGTCAAACCACATGGACCTCTAGATGCAGTAAGCAGTGTAATTAAGTCTGTTTTCTCATTTGTACTTTCCCAGCAGCACTCAAAATACACTCTCAAGCGGTGGACACTGTTCTTTGCATCAGGCTATGAAAGGAGATAAGAGGGAAGGGTGCCTTAACAATAGCTCATTAAGGAGACCTTAAACATTTTCTTTTATTGCATTATTTATATTTTGGGTGATAATAAAACACTCTTTCCAGGGCAAAGTGCACTCAAGAAGCTTATTGGCCTGTAGGTGGTTTCATTTGATTAGATTTAGAAGGGAGGAGGCTACAGAAATTTCTTTTACCTGCTGCTTTCCTGAAAGACTTGGGGTTTTTTCTTCCCCTCATCAGGCCATACATCGTCAATACCACTGAGATACACAAAACTTCATTAGCCCTTTTAAATATTTCTGGGAAAGGCAGTGACTCTTTTTTCCCCTAAGGCTCTAGAAATTCGTCTTCACTGCAGCCATCACTGGCATCCCTGGTAGGATCAATTTTTTAATATAATGACCTTCTGCATACAAGCAAACAAACATGAACAGGACCTAAACATTTAGATTCCCATGAAAAGATCATAAAGCTGATTTCACACAAGAGAGTCCATATTAAAAATGCCTTGACCAAAAATAATAATAATACAGATAATGGTCATGAATGCTTATTCCCATTCCTTAAATTGTATTTTATAGTTAGTTTAGCACTGCATTAATTACAGTCTTTCCTCATTCCTTCTTTATTCTCCTACAGAGCCATTCTCGCTGTGTAACTCTGTTGCAGAACGTTTTGTTACCTATGTACAGATCCAAGAATAAATATCGTCCCTGGCCATGGAAGATTCACTCACTTTCAAACGTAAGTAAAAAATTAAACTAATTAACTGGAGACAGCGAGTGCTGAGAATTCCTTGTTTATAATAGTCCAACTCCCATCTCTTCAGCTTTTCTTTGTGTTGCTTCTCTGCTATAAACGTAACACTAATGATTATTAAAGCTAAAAAAGAAAAAAATAAAAACCAAAAACCATCAAAGCTGAAAGGGGCAGAGGTGATAGAAACTATCAGACATTCCAAAGAGAATATGGGAAACTTTAGGTTGAAAATAGAGGCTATATCACGTAAGGAGTGGATGCCTCGTCTGCTCCTTGGTAGGGAGAGGTACTCTAACAGAGTTCAGTCTGTGAATAGATCGCCATATCTGTATGTAAGAATTAATTAAGAGACCAGACAACAGCTAGAAAGAACTGCTCCTCACACTCTTCTAAGCCCTGAAAGTGTCCACCAAATATGCTAAATGTGGAAAAGAATGGCATCTTGATACTAAATGAGAAAGCATTTTTTAAGTAATTAATATAAAGTACTAAAACTTTCATTATATGAAAAAGATTAGTAGCTAAAAAGCAAAGAAACACGGAGATGACAAAAGATTTCTGATTTTCAATATCATAGGATTAGTTTGGCTGCATATACTATTCACTGCCTTTCTGAATTACAGATCACCAAGATCTCCATCCAAAAATACAATGTACTGATATTCATCTTGTTGATGATATATACTCAGAGGGCTATTTCTCTAATTGATGGCTTCATCATTCAATTCAAGATGCATAAGGATATCTATTGTTATCTAACACTAACTATCATATGTTCCTATTGTTCCACACTTCTCTCCTTGTCAATGGCATCAAAGATATCCTATCTAAATCTTCAAGATAGCAAAAGGAAGGTGCATTATTTGTTGACTCCACACATTGCATTATTAAACGCTTGTGAGCAACCTGCACATCTCCCCACTGACATCTTTAAGTATTCAATTAAAATTGGACAAGAGAGTACACCAATACAAATAAACACAGTTAAATGAAGGCTTTGCATTGAATTCTTAAAGTATTATAATTCAGGTGCTTGCTAGCAGACACTCAGTTGAAATCAGGACAGCGATGCGAGTGTGAGAATGAACTGCGTATAAAAGGGAAGAAGGCAGATTGCTTTATGGTGGAGTCATGGCAGAGGTTTGACAGGAAATGCTTCTCCCAATACAGCTAAGCAGGGAAGGAGAACCCTATTATATGGATGAGTGGGGCCGGCAATGGCATCTTGTCATTCTAACTTGTATAAGTAAGCAAGCTTAATTGCTCCTTGTCTTTTCAAGATGACTTTCCACCAACAATCTCATTATCACACACATATGTTTATTGCACATATCCAAGTCCCTTCATGCAGACCTGAATGCAATGAGGAGAGCAGCAATATTACGTTATCCAGTAACATTGTTTTTTTCCTTTCCTTTTCTTTTTTTTTCTTTTTAACCAGATGGATGTGACCTGCCTTCTCCGTCTACAACTAACAGGGTGACCAGAGGCAGTAGAATGTACACCAGGATTGGAAAGAATAAAACCAGAGGGAAAGCAAGCTGTCAAGAGAACAGTGTACTGAAGAGGAAAAATGTAAACGTGACTTCTATTTACCAAGATTAATATGTAAAGTTAACATGTTTGTCATGCAATATATTAATATGTATATTTTCCCATTATGTAGATCTTTTCTTATATTACTTATTAGAAAGGGATATAATCACAATGATGGGGCAAGAATGTCACTTAAAAATTAGGTGATGCCCAGCCAACATAATATAACCACTACAGTGTCATTTCTGATTTAGATGTGGTGATATCTGTGTAATTGCCGCTGGGAAGAAATTATAATGGCTGTTAATGATAAATAAAATGACAAGAAGGAGGGTCTCCCTTCACATATAATTCCCAGCAAAATTCAGCTTCTGCATTCCTTAAGCAACTCAGTGCTGCTCATTGATGAAGAGGAAATATGCAGGTTTTGTGTAGCTGCATGGCCATAAGAACTGCCCCATCGTTTCCCACGCCCAAGCGCCGACACTACAGGTCTAGCAAGATTTCACCATGCTGTTCCGCTCAGTGGAGATGTGCTAATGAAGCTCACAGGAAGTGAATCTTAACACAAAGTTAACATTGTTCTAACACAAGGTAGCTAGCAAACACAGAGACAAGCAAAAATAAGGTAAACCCAAGTGTACAATCACACATGTGGATACTTTTCAAAGCCCTCAAATACTTCAACCTTGTGACTGTAAACACAGGCAGCCTTAACCCTCAGATCAAAAGACCTTCCTACATTTCTTTTGTATCATAAATGTGTCAAGAATGAGCTACATGAAGCATCATTCACCCACTTCACATGGCTTCTTGGCCTAGTTGAGAGCATCTTTCAACTCATTCACACATTAAAAGCCAGGAAACCAACATCTGATTACTTGTTCTAGCATTAAGATCAAAGACCGGATCTTCCCATCTGTGAAGAGCAAGAGCCCAATGCTTTTCTGCTTTCTCTGCGATTACAGAAAAATCAAAACATACAATCAACATTATATTCTACATCCCATGAATAACACAGTTCCAGTCCAGAAAAGCACAAAACCTAACAGTATGGCATACATACATAGGTACATTTTTTCCTAGGCATCTTCACAATACTCCCAGTCTGCAGCTATCCAAAGCTCAGACTGCCTGATCCACAGATGTTATCCTAGTGTATAAAATGACAACATTTCTTGAAAGGGAAAATACCACATACCTCCCATTTACTCTTCATTTGGGATCTTCAAAATAAGTTGGTACATGTGGTGTAAAGGTTAAGTTTAAAAAATGCACTAAATTAAAACCACGAAAGAAATACAGGCAGCATTGCTCAACCTGTTATTTCATTATCATAGCTAGGTTTTTAGTCACCAGTTAGTCAAAGACAGTCTAAAGATATAAATAAATAAGAATCAGCCTTCACCTGGAGAATAAAGCTGTCCATTTTCAGGTAAAACCAATTGGCTAATTCAGTTCTAGCTGATGCAAGCACTTCTGCAGGTGGTTTACTCTTAGGCATCTATAGCCAAAGAGGGCAGGGGCAGTGAAAGAAGAGAAGATACAAAAAGTGTGTAACATGCTTTATAAAATATGGCAAATCAACACAGAGGAGACCCTAGTAAAATATCTGAGCCACCAGTCTAGCATTTTGAGGTATATGGGATTTTTTTTTTTTTGTTGGTCTGTTTTACTACAGAATATGTCAAAGGAGTGCAGAGATCCGCCAAACCCCTGCTAATTGCTTTGGCTCCTTTGCATGAAGCTCATTTGCTGATAGATTTTTACAGACACGTTTAGGCAACAGGTTTTTATAGGGTGCCTGGTGCTCTTCATAATGCAATTAATTTCATTTAGTATGTGCTTTTTCTTATGCATTGTTTTTCTTCTGCTGGCAAACAACAATGATGCAATCTGCACCCTTCAAGTGACTGAATCTTCCCCCGTGTTTCCTGGATTTGAGCTCTCTTTCAGGAACAAACAGTCATCAAAGAAACAGGCCTACCTAATGTTTAGTAACGGGAATTTTCTTTTAGTGCCTGTTTTGTGTTTGGCAGAGCTAGAAGAGAATACGGACTGAGAGGGATCTTATTAATTTGTCAGCTTTGCAAAAGATGCTAGGAAGTCTTTTAGAAAGCAAAGAATCTCGATATGCTCCAGAAGAGCTGCAAAGAAAACCCTTCCTCTGAGTTCCTGCGTGGAAAGACTGTTTGCAATAGCTACACAAGCATGCTTGGATAGTTAATGAAAAACCACCTGTTGGGGCACCTCCAAACCACTGCTTACCAGCAGAATACCAAGAGGGCACCTGAGGACCCCAGGTGTCTGCCTTTCTTCCAACAGCGGTAAGGTTCTCCAGGCAATGAGGTTCTCTAGGTGTATGTCCTTTTCTGCAGGACACACACCTAACATCGGGTACTGCAAAGGTGTCATGTTTCCAGTATACCTTTAAGCTGTATTGGCACCTGCATACAAGGTATCCCTCCTGTGTGCCATGTGGGACCCAGTCTGGTAGGTGTCCCTGTGTTACAAATAATCCAGCCCTGGAAAAGAGGTGATCTGAGCACCTACCTGAGCTGAAGGCAGAGAAGAGAATTGAATTCAGCTCTTCCAAGGTGGTTCAAATGCACACTTTTTAGAAGTGCCCTAACCACAAAAACATGGGGACTATTTTTTAATAGAAGGGATATCCCTTTTTGAAGCTGCTCTGCTTGATATAAATTATATTAAACATGGTAGGAGCCAGAACTCAGACACCCTACTCCTGACTGGCCATCATAATCAGTACACCTTAAAGTCACTACCTTTCTCACTAGCCATAATGCTTTCCTCTGCAATACCTTAATTTCTAAGATCTCCCTTGCACGAAGAGCAATCTCTTTGATTCACACTTTCCCACTCTGCTACTGCTGACTGAAAGCACTTAAGGTTTTTCGTCTGGGCATCTCCTGGAGCATCCAGATCTTGATTCACTCATTCTTAGTACCTGCATTTGACACAGAAGGTATTCATCACCTTACGGAGCAGGATCTGGGTCCCAGATGTGCTCCAGACAACTGGGTCAGGAAACAGAGCACAAGTCTCCTCTCTCCCATGGGACTATTCTAACCGCTGAGCTAAACAGTCTGTTCGAGTTCCCTTGGTCTCCCTAACTCAATAAATGTTTGTAAATCCCACGTGAAACACATCAGCAAGAGACCTTGGAAGAACCCCACCCCAAAGCCAGTTATGCAGCGTGTTGTGACAGCCCTTGGTGGCTCAGGCTGGGAATTAAGGACTGCTGTGGCTTTCCCAGGTGAATCAACAGCAGGAATTAGAAGAGTGCAATTACCCGGGCTGGAATTTAATCAGAATTAACACCCAACTCCTATGAAAATTCCCATCCTTAATAATCACTGCAGGTCGGGACCTTGGTTTTGCACCTTGCTGGAAAAACAGCAAGAAGGTGTCTCCGGTGGGATGCTTTCCCCAGGGGCTTGGCCGAGGTCGAGCAGCAGGGGCAAGTGCTGCCTGCTGCCTTGCCTGCACCCCCTTTGGAAGCAGCTCTCTGCCAGCTTCCCCCCCAAAAAACTCCAACCGAACGGACACTGCCGGCAGCAGGGAGGGAGGGGGGCTAGTGCCCCGGTTTCCCTGCGCGGATGCCTAATGTGCCTCGTGCAGCCTCTGTCCCAGCCCTCTCTGCTTCCGTAGCGCTATTCTGAGTCAGGAGGTAGAGGACTACCTGTGATCATGGAGAACAATAAAAACGGACAGAAAAGTGTTGTTTATAGTTCACCACAAAACGTGATGAGATGAAAAACAACCCCCCATTCTAATCCCTGTGTTACTTTCAAAGAATCAACAAAATCTAACCAGCAATTATTATTGTACAGCTCTCACGTTCCTAATGGAAATAGTTGCACAGATTTCAAAATCTCTCCCGCTTGCCGAGCCTGAATAATCTCTGCTTTGAAGTACGTTATTGCATGTACGTCAGCTTAGATGGGTTAGTGAGCTGGCATATGACACACGCTGGCAAAAGGGGCCAACTAAACGAAATGTAAAGTGGCATTTTTTCTCCTGAGTAAGGGCTTGGTTCAGCCCAAGTGTTACTGAAACAGGCCTAGCTTTAAGCAGGGACTTAAGTGCCCTGCTGAAGGAGAAGAGGGGAATTGTTTGCATGCTTGGAGTGAAGCACGTGGGTTTTAAGTGCTCTGTGGAACCCCAGCCTAAACTAACAGCATTGTATTTCTTGCACACCAAGAACAAAAGCGAGCCGGTTTGGGATCACTCTGACCTAGATGCTATCAGAGGTTAGTAAAAATGACTGGTCAGACCTGCATCAAGCAATGCTGGGGAGGAGGTCTGGGGGGAGGAGGCACCGGAGTTGCAAATAGACAGAGGAGCAGGAGGAAAAGATGGAAACTGCGTGTGCTGAATACGTATGAAAGTGTGTGTGTGTGTGTGTGTGTGTGTTCACTGCAGATGAAACTCGGGTCTTATCATTTGCATATACACAGATCACCGGACATCTTTCGACCAACCTTTCAGAAGCAACCTTATGGCACCCTGACTCCCATGCTCTCAGCACTCCTTGGGTTCCATTTCCATAAATTACAGTACAAAAGGATAATAGCCTGTTAGCAGTCCCAGTATTGTGTGACATACAAAGCACCAAAATCAGGAGTGTTTACTTTGTCGTCCTGTGCCCCTTTTGTGGGCCAGGTGTAGCCCCACTAGCGAAACGCAGTAGTGTGCCAGCAGTTTCTGACCTGATTGCAGAGCTAACTAAAGCTAATTTATCATGGCAGGCTAATCAGGATGACAAGGTTGGGTAGGTGACATTCTCCAAAATCTCCAATTTGTTGTGGTTTTTTTTTTTTTAATCCCCTTAGCAATTTATTTTCTGAATAGCAAAGTTTTCCCCAAGAATGTTCCAAAATATAGTCAAGGTTAACCATGCTGTGAGCTTATTCAATATTTATGATTCTTTTTTATTTGTACTAGGACTTTTTGGGGACTCCAAATAGTCCATTAATCAAACAGAGTGACAAAATAGGCCATTTGACAATCTGTACAGGGGCTGCATTTTTTTTTTTTTCTGTTCGAGAATAAAGAACCAACTTAACTTCATCAACAGTTCCTGATTAATTGTTACAAAGTGTCATCCATAAATTTTCCTTCGATCTAATAATCCTTTCAGAAGACTTAACAATATCCCCAGTGATTTGGGTTTTATTGAGGGCTGAGTTCCTGGAGAAGCAGTGACACAAATAGCTCAAGTGAACTGAGACACCTCCGTGGACAGTCTTCACAGAGTTGACAGTTCTGAAATACAATTATCAGTGTGATCTGCTTAAGAATTCATCATCAGCTCCTGCCTTCTGAAGACTTAAAAAAATACTGAGGCATACAAAGAAAAAGAGGTGATAAGAAGGCATCATTTTCTTCCAGCCTCATAACTGTAAATTGAAGAAAATTATTTTCTTTGCCTGCAGCTCATTGGCATATAGGCAGCATTATATTATAATTTCATAAGCATAAATCCTTTGAATAAATTTCAGAAGAATAACTGAATTAGAAATGCAAGTAAAGTATCTAAAAAACTTAACTGTACTAGGCAGGAAAAACTGGATGCAAGTAGAACTGGCATGGGGAGATTTACTGTCTGCCTGCTCATCCTCTGTCTGTGAAGGGAGTACTCCCCCACTCCTCCCACTAACCTCATCCAGCTAAGGTAAATTTTAAGGAGGAAAAAAAAAAATGTTAATTTCATCCATCATTTCCATACACAGCAGGAAAATGTGAATTCTAACCCACCTTGCTGCCTTCTTTTACAGAATATCATCTGTATTTCATCATTAATTAATCCTGGAGATACAACAGGCTTGGGGTTTGTTGTAATTATTGTTATTTGTTTATTTATTAGTAGTAAGCATATGGGAGATCAAAAGCATGCCTCCCAACTGTTCCCTAGCAACAAGTCAGTCAGTTATTCACACAGAAGTCGCCAAACCTTCCCACAAAGTGAATCCGGGACGCAGCTCTCCCCTGTCCCTGTCCTTGCCCCATCCCATGGGCCGAGGGATGCTGCGGATGCAGACGCTCTCCGATATCCGGCCAGGTGAGCTGCACAAGTGTCTGCTAGGCAGCAGAAATAACTCACCTTTTCTGAGAAGCCCTGGGCTTGGTTTTATAGTTGCATCATAAGACGATTGCAAGTCAGGAGATCAAAGTTAAGCCCTGTTATTGACTTTCTGTCCAATTTGGGTGAGTACTCGCTCCTCAGTTACTCGCCTGCCTTTGGGAATTCAGGCTCTCATCTCCCTGTGACTCAGCTGCTCATCTTTAATATGGGCATGTTAGTATCATATTCTCCATACTACTTTTTTTTTTCTGCTTTGTCTGGTATATGTATATACTATTAAGATACATTTTCAGTGGACCTTGATTGCTAAGACCACCACCAAATTTGGTGCAAAACTCCTAGGATTTCAACTGGAGAAGCTTCAGCATGAACCTAAGTATGAAGATGACTAATTACTACCCGGCTTGTCTGCACTAGTGTGAAACCCACACAACTGCCCAGTTGAAGCCATGTGTGTGTTTCCATTCTGATAGATCTATTAGTTGTTCACAAAGGCAATGTAGCTCTGGCAGCAGCCCGCTGGGACTGCAGAGCCAGGGCAAGCAACTCTCCTGCCTGCAATGTGAATAACCAGATCAACTTCGCTGTTGCTCAGTGTTTTTGCCGCAGAATATACTGTGCCGCAGCACATTCTGTGTGGAAGAGATGCAATACTTCCTCCAGTTCCTTCAGCTGCTCTGCAGACTAGAGCCAAAGTATGGCAACATGAGCATGTCTTCAGTGTACAGGGCAATCCACAGCCGTCACAGGACACAGTGCTTCTCTCCTGTCTCCAACGTGCTGCGTCAGTATTAATCAGTTACACCACACCTTGAATTTACTGCAGTTTCAGCACACAGAACTTACACGCGTTGCACAATGTGGGCTGCTCAGCATGCATCAACCTGAAAGACCACAGGGAAAAAACCAAGAAATAATTCTGTAATATTATGTGCTATGGCTCATTGGTGGACTTTATCTATAAACAGATTTACGCAAGTGATGGAAAGTTTATATGGAACTTACGGTATGAATCAGATGGCCTTTTAGACTAGACAATAGGAAAATTAGGCTAGAGGGGATCTCAAGAGGTCGTCTGGCTCACCTTACTAATCTCTGTACAGCTAAAGTAGTCACAAACATGGAAAATATGGATGCCCTTGCTCCTAATATTACTAGAAGAAACAGTGTATGTGTGGGAGGAGAGCAGGAGCAGGGGTAATCAACTTTCCTAAATAAACTGCACAAACCCACTGGATGATTTCCAAGGACTCATAACCCTTTTGGACCACAGAGAAATTTCCCTGTAATGCACTGATCAATAGCTGTATCATGTTGTAGTCTCTAATGGTCCCCTCAGTGAGGGCTGCTTCATGCCAGGCTTCAAATTTCATCCCTCAGAGACTTCAGCAGATGAACTATTAGAAAAAAAATCACAACAAAACCAGTTTCCTTGATTCTTGAATTCTTCTACCACTCAAGAATATCTGAATTGGTTTTATCTCGAACCATTAAAAATTTTCATTTTGCCAGAGATCAGGCCTGGAACATTTTATCCTGATAAGTAAAGCATTTGGAAAGCTCTGAGCAACTCAAAACAGAGGATTAGGATGGAAATGCTCGGCTGTGTGCTACATACCCAGCTACCACTCTTGCAGCTGCTTCTGTGGCTGATTGGATCATGCACTCAGAGAACACGATCTATGTCTTTTCATTGGTTTCAGTGAGATTCGGAGAAAGAGACTCTAGTGGCTCTGGATTTGTGGTTTTCACATGTGTGTCTCCATGATTCCAAAAATAAAGGTTATCTACTTATTAACATCTCACCAAATAATTAAGGTTAAATCAGTCCTTTCCAAGGTGAATCAAGGGGTGTCCCCATATTCACCACCTCACCAACGCAAAATGATGGAAAAAGTAAAAGTTTTCCAGGATTATTTTTAATAAGGATGCATGGAGGAATGGCCCTTGTCTCCCACATTCCTTCTCTGTTTCTGCCCTGGCTCGATGGGCATATGGGACTAGTAACTTTTCACAGTTTTAGTTTCCCTGAGGCTGTTGGCATGGAGGGCAGCATGAGAGGACACAGCATGGCCTTAGACTGCATAGTATTTTTCTTGACTTTTTCACTTTCGGTCAATGAAGAGAGAATTTGTATCCATTCCTGAAATTTTCCCACGTGTTCACCTGTGTCGCCCCAGATTTTTATGCCAGGGCAGCGTACTGGGAGTTGCTGCAGTCCATAGAGGAACTGAAGTGGACACTAACTTACAGATGGAGAGCTTTGTTCTCTTATACGAGATGTGGAGACTCATGCTTTCAGCTCTGGGATATGGAATTTCTGCCTCCAGGATCAGCTGTAGTGGTGGCTGTCACATGGAGGTGAATTTGGCAGGTAATGAGAAGCCATTGTGAACTTGACGTGCTGGGAGGCTCATGCCCCAGAAGTGGGTGAGACAGCCTGTGAGTGGAGAGGGAGAGGAGCACTTCTATTCGTGGATCAAGGTACGGCTGTCAGCCCATCCTAGTCAAAACACACACGTACACGCGCGGGCACACGTGCAAGCAGGGTCGGCGGAAGGACTAAATGCTGGCAGACAGCCTTCTCCTTGCACGCAAAGAGCTATACCTGGCCCACGAGGCATCCCAGAAGGTACAGCCCCAACGAACACCACAGGGCACCTCCGTTCTCCCCTGCTTGGCACAGCCACGTCCAAGCAAAACTGTGAAGTTTAGCAAGTGGGGTACACGGCTACGAGCACGAGATATTTGCCATGCTACAAGTTGCCTTTTTTTTTTTCCTGGAGAAAAATATTGTCACTTTTTTCATCAATTTAATTAGATACAATTTGTCTCAGCTTTTCTCTGCAGCATTTGTTTACTTTCTCATCAGGACCGACACAGGCCAATTAGTGTAGTGTAATTGTTTAACCTAGTCAGCGCGCGGCACTGGGTGGAAGAGTGTGCTCGTTGCGAGGGAGGCAGAGATGAAGGAGCAGTCACCGGCTGCGGTGCGGCGCAAGGGCCTTCAGGAATCGCTGGCACGACACCGTCCCCTGGAAGCGCAAGTTGCTCTGACATCCCGGCTGCCCCAATTCCTTGTTCTCTGTCACCACTATCACGGTATGATCAATTCCCAGAGCTAATTCTTCAACTGCACCGTGCCCAAAGCGCTGCGCAGCACTATCTCCTTCCTAGGATGCCCCCTGAAAGCAAAATCCACTGCAACCATAGAAACCAGAGGGCTTAAGTGATGTGTCATGTACATGTGCCGTCTCTGTTTTCAGTACCTTTGCCAAGAACACAATCTGAGAGCCTGTAAGAAGGTTTAATTCATCCCTTCATCCCATACCTCTGTAAAGACAGACAGAAATCGGCCGCAGAATAACCAACGGGTGCTCGCTCCTCTCTCTGACATTATGCAGAGCTGCCAGAGGAACGGGGCTGTTACTGCCACAAGCGGGAAAGTGGGCAGAAAGTGGGTAGCGGGGCTGGTTCAGTGGGGATCCCAATGCCAAGAGCAGCTTTCACAGGGAGAGCAGTAAGTAGAGGAAAAGGCAGTAAGTGAGACCCGTATGACAAAATATTTAAAGTTGCTTCGGCTCTGTTGATCGGCTAAAATGTTGATAAAATGCATACAGTTGTGCCATGCCTTGGAAGCAGTTTTGCATGAGCCTGGAAAAGCTATCAACTCTTTTTTTTCCCTTTACTGTACAGAGCAGGAGAGAAAAAAAAGACCACTCAGGTGGCCATCGAAAATACGCACCAGCCTTGTTTGCCAGAGCTACCACAGCTACAAAAGAAACAGGGGCATTTTAAAATGAAACAATAAATGAAGAGAGGAAGAAAATACCTTTCCTCTTTTTTTTTTTCCTTTTCCTTCTCTTTCTTTCGTTCTTCTTTTAAATCAGACCGATGTTGTGATTAACTTGCATTCTGCAGCACAGTTGATGTGACAGTCAACCAAATTAAACCCATTATGCAAAATCCGGTTCACAAGTGGTTTTTCTTTTTTCTTTTTTTTTTTGCAAAATTATGTCAATTTCCCTGTAAATTGGAGAGACCATGTCAGTTTTCTGTATTGCACATAGACACTACACAGTGCTGTGTGTCTATATTCCTTTAATGCAGAAAGATACAAATTTTAGCTCAGTGGCACAAATTAAGATTCATAACTTTAATGCTGATGTTTGTGTTTACATGAGGCTTGTAGGAGAATTTCCATTAGTTTTGGCATTCATTTTCATTCTTGCATTTCATAACATACCCAATATCAAAAAAAAAAAAGGGGGATGAAGAGCTTTGAGAAATAACCGACCAGCCACCTGAAATATAAATCCTTAATTATTTTGATAACAGAAGTGTGATTTTTCTCTCCCTCTTCTTCTTTCCCCCTCCCCTTCTTCCCTTTTAAAGGAATTTGCTGCCCGTGGTAAACAAGGCTCCTCGAGGCTCCCTGTCGTGTGCGTGGTGTCAGGCGACTGGAGCACAGGACATTTCCACAACTGCTACCCTTTTAGCTGAATGTGGCTGTGCCGTGGGTGGCCAAATCTGTTTGGCTTTCACTGAGATCTGTGAATTCCCTGCATCTGACCAACTTGTCAAATTAAAACCTTGCCTGCTCTGTGCTGAAGAACAGACGTGCGGTGGAAGCTTCTTGCACTCTAGCCCTTTGTCACTGGCACGCTGAGCTCCCAACATCTGCTCGCTGGACTCAGCTTTTGCACCTTGTTCATTTAGAATGCAGCAAACCTCAGCTTCCTCAGCAGAGGGCCTAATGTGCCCCCGGGTTAAAAAAAAGAAATCCTGAAAAAGGAACGTTGGGCAGGGAGGAGAAGAGAAATTGAGGCTCTAGTGTCTGTGTTCCTCACTGATTTGTGAATAAATATATTTTTAAGTGGGGGGTTTGTTGGGTTGTACTTTTTTATCCCAGTAATGCTTTCCTGTACAGTGAATTGTTGACTTTTTTTCCGTGCTTTAGATTTATTAGACATGTGTCAAGTTGTCAGCCTCCTACCGCTTGCATTTGTGTCCACCTTGCAAACAGCAGGGAAAAATATTTTTTCCCTTCCCTCTCTCTCTTTCTCTCTCTCCTGTGAATGTTCACTTCTTGGCAGCTCTGAAACAAATTCCGAACAGTTGCTGTTCCTATTGATAGCAGTAGTTTGATGTTAAAAAAAGGGGGTTTTATTTTCCCCCAAGTTTCTGACATGTACTGTCATATCATCTCACATCCTACCCTGATGCATCAAAACTAAACCAAACCAAACCAAGCAAAAAAAAAAAAAGAGCCTGAAAGAGGGGGAGGGCATAAACCAGCATGTTCACACAGCTCCTGAGCCACCGAAGAACACCCGCCCATCTGTTCACCATTTCAGTCCCTTTGTTCTATCTTTATTATATGTATTCTTCAATAAAATGAATCCCTGCTACTTTGACGACATTTCAACACATGCCTCTTAGTCTGCGTTTGAACTGTCTGCGAGGATCCCCTCGCTCCCCTCCTCTCGCTTGTCGTCAGCGGCTGAGCCGAGGAGGTACCTGCCAGACAAGCTGAGCCGGGGGGATGGAGCCTCCAAGGCAGTGAACGGCTCCCGGCGGCAGAACCGGGGTCTCTGGGATATTGTTCCAGGTGGGGAATCCTGCAGAGATGGGCCCGTGAACTGAGAATAAGATGCTGTATGTTACGTGTTTGATGCCATCTGAACTTCATCCCTGGCGAGGTGCCTCTGTGAGGGGCAGGGGTCCATGTGCAGGTACTGACTATTTCTTTCAACCCTACAGAACGAATGCTTGGATTTGGTATTTTTGCCTGTTTTAAAAATGAGCTACAGATGTCCACTCTCACGCACCACAATGCACGTATCTAACCTTCTGTTGGCTAAATTATAGCCACAACTGTCCCCAGCTGTTAGCACTTCCTTTCCTTTCCTGACCCATCTCCTTCTATTCCAGCTATGCACCTTCACAAATATTAAAATGTCCTATAGGAAGAACAGGTCTGAGATCTTATCTCCCCGCTGGCTATCTGATTATTTCTCTCTCTCATCATGCAACTGTATTCCTAGAAATAGACTTGTGTTATCAGAGAGGCTCAAGAACGTCAAGGAAATGTCATTTTTGCAAGTTACTGCCTACCAGGTGCATCCTGTTGAGGAGAAGCATGAACTAGGTGAAATGGGGTACCCCAATACACTTTGGTTTTGTTCGTAGAACAGCATCAAGAGAATGCAAGTCATTGTCAGACAACCTGGGCCCCAGTGGATTATCTACAGAAGAGTTGTTGCTGGGTCAGCCAAGAGGGGCAATTGCTAAAGGAAAACACCCCAGCCTGCCTGATCAGTTTATTTTTCCCTGGACAAAGAACACTTAAATCAAGACTACCAGTCCCCAAGGAACTGGCACTGTTCTGCCTGACATACAGGTTCAGCAGCCTCTCACACCACCCCAGTGGCACCTAATCCAGCGATGCCAGGCACCCTCTCAGCCCCGGGGAAGCCAGTTGCAATGGTATATGACCAAGCCAACCCTGTTCCCTCGCAGACCCTCCTGCCTGTGAGCAAACAAGCGCTTAAGGAAGCTTTGCACTGTGTGTGTCCCCAGAGCGATGCAAACAGCAGAGCAAATGGAAATCGCTCCGATCCAAACACTCTTCCACACCTGGCATTTCATTAGGCTGCAGCTATGCAGCTCCAGAGGTACGGGTAGCACTTCCCTTCCATCCAGAAGCACTTTGCACCCTCTGCCTAATGTCTTGCAGCGGTGGCAGCTGTCTGGGGGTAGAGAGGACATGCCCATTTGTTTAGCTACAATTAACATTCATCTGCTGTAATGATTCATCGGGTGATAAAGCAGTGATGAAATGTAACTTTCAGGCTCATAAGAATACATCACCTTCTATGTGGCAAGTCAGAAATCCCTGCCACGGGAGAGTCCGAGAGAGCGGTGGCGTTCTTCATCCCCAGAGGCACATTCCTCCCCTTCCCAAACGCAAAAGCCTGGAAATGCCATTGCTGTGCTGACAGAAGGATTCATGCAGCATCTCTGTTTTCACTGCAGCTGAATTCTCTCCTGCTGTAGGTTCAGCCTGTGTGGAATATTAGGAACATCTCCACATGTACATTACACCCCAACTCATTGGCTGCTATTTGCTCTGGAGACTAAACATTCGATCTGCCAGCAATCACATTATCGTGCCAGCCAAAATGCAAACCTGAACCATATGGGCAGAAGAGGGACCCATTGCTTCCACACTGCTGTCTCTATTCTTATCCCTCCAGTTCCCTGATGTTGCAACAGACCATCTATTTCCACATGATATTATGAAGCAGAGTAAGAAAGGAGCTATTTGAGAAAATTACTGTTTATTAAAAAATACAAAGTCTCTATGAAAAATGTTTACCCACTGTTTACCCATCAAACATAAGGTTTCATGCACAGACACAAAAAACTGCAATAAAATAAATACAAGACATTTAGAAATCTGTGCTGCAGATTTTGCCAAAAATGGAGGAACAGAAGCTCACCCCGCCTGAGGGAATGACTGACTGGCTGAGGATACATCCCATCGGAGCAAGCTGAGTTTAGGGCAAGCAACAGGGCAGACAAAGGGAAAGGTAAGGTATCTGTTAGAGAAGAGAAAATACAGTTTCATTAAGCTGGAGCTCATATCACTTAAAATTCACAGCTGGACTTTCAAAGTCAGCCTCTGCGGGTCTTGGTGCACTTTTGCACACACTGCTTGAAATCCCGTTGCGCAGAAAGGTAACACAGAGCCCAACACTGGCTTCTGTCATGTCTTGCTTCTTTTCGTAAGTAATGTTCATAGGTAGCTGGAAGAAGGACCATGCCATGGCCCACGGCATGCTGCACCATGCTGTGCTGTAGCACAGGACATACCAGAGGCTAAGGAGCTACTGAGGGAAATAGGGACCCGCTGCTGAACGGGATGGAGCCCTGGTAACAAAGGACAAGGGAAAGGCCAAGATACTCAATGTGTTCTTCACCTTGGTCTTTACTGGGAAGGTCTGGAGCAAGGAAGACTTACCCTCTGTGGAGGTTACTGAACAGTTAACCAAAGTGGACAGACAAGTCCATTGACCCTGATGGGATGCACCCAGTTGTTGGTGGATGTCATTGCAAGACCAGTCTTGACCATCTCTGAACGTCAGGGAAGGTTCCTGAGCACTGGAAGAGCACAAATGTTACTCCTGCCTTCAAGAAGGGCAAGAAGGAGACAGACCACTATAGGCAGGCCAGCCTCACCTCAATCCCTGGGAAAGCAATGGCGCAGCTAATCCTGGAAACCATCTCCAGATATTTGAAAGATAGAAAGATGATCAGGAGCAGTCAGCACAAATTTATCAAAGGGAAACTATGTCTGACCAACCTGCTAGCCTTCCGTCATGAGATGACGTGCCTGGTGGGTGAGAGGAGAGCAATGGATGTGGTTTATCTCTAGTAAGGCTTTTGACACTGTCTCTTGTTAACATCCTCACAGACAAGCTGGTGAAGTATGGGCTCAATATATGAGACAGTGAGGGGAAGTGAAAACTGGATGAAGTGCTGGACTCAAAAGAGTTGTGATCAGCAGCTTGAAGTTCATCTTGAAGCCAGTCACTAGTCACTAGCCAGCCCCAGGGCTGATACTGGGACCAACACTGTTTAACCTCTTCATCAATGACCTGGATGACTGGACAGAGTGCACCCTCAACATATTCGCAGATGACACATAACTAGGGGAACTGATTGGCAGACTGAATAGTTCTGTTGCCATTCAGAGAGACCTTGATAGGCTGGAGAAATGGGCCAACAGGAACCCCATGAAGTTCAACAAAGGGAAAAGTGAAGTCCTGCACCGGCAGAGGAACAACCCCATGCTCTAGTACACCCTGGAGACTGACAATCTAGAAAGCAGCTTGGCAGGAAAAGGCCAGGGGGTCCTGGTGAACAAGTTGATGATGAGACAGCAATGCACTCCTGCAGCAAAGGTGGCCAACAGCATCCTGGGATGCATCAGGAAGAGCTTTGCCAGCAGGTGTAAGGGGGAGTGATCCTTCCCCTCTACTGGGCACCAGTGAGAAGACATCATCTGGAGTGCCATGACCAGTCCTGGGCTCCCCAGTACAAGAGAGACATGGACATACAGGAGTGAGTGCAGTGAAGGGTCACTAAGGTGATTAAGGGCTCAAAGCATCTGGAATGTGAGTAGAGGCTGAGAGAGCTAGGACTGTTCTGCCTGGAGAAGAGGAGATTCAGGAGGAATCTTATCGATGTGTATAAATACCCAATGTGGGGATTAAAGCAGACAGAACCAGGCTTTCCTCAGTGGTGCCCAGTAGTGGGACAAGAGGCAAAGGGAGAAGCTGTAATATAGGAAAATCCACCTAAACACAAGAAAAACTTTTTTTTTTCTGTGAGTGTGATCAATCACTGGCACAGGTTGCCAAGGGAGATTGTGGAGTCAACATCCTTGGAGATATTCAAAACTTCAGTGGACATGACCCTGAGTACTCTTCTGTAGCTGACCTTGCTTGAGCAGGGGGCTGGAGTAGATGATCTCCAGAAATGCCTTCCAGCCCGAGCTGTTCTGTGGTCTTGTAACTTGCATATCACTCCAGCTCTTCAGGAGCAGAGAAAATATAAATCTGCATCAGATACAAGATTGATGCAGGCCAGCACATGGTGATGGCTTTTGGCAGATTCTCTGAAACCTAAATATTCATCATGCATGCAGGACTGAGGACTTCAGTGTTAATATCCAGACTTTCAGGTCTTCCCAGATCTTCAGAGGCAGCTGGATCTTAAAACCCTTCAAGGATCTGAGTCTTCTAGTGTGATCAACACTTCACCAAAGCTTGAGACTGTACATTGACTGCTTTAGGCTTTGGATCAGGCAGTCTCTTAATGATCATTTCCTCTGAAAAAAAAATATGCTGGAGGAGAACTGCAATCTTTCTGTTTAAAATAGGTAAAAATTAATGCCAATCAGGTAATACAGATGTGTGCACCCACACAGAGACAAGTTATTTCTCTGAACACAGAGCTTAAATTACTTGTAGCGGTATTTGAAAAACAAGTGAGACATATCTCAGACTCAGGAGATATGCTTGAAACCAGGCAAAATTGATTTTTTTTTTTTTGTATTCACTGCCAGATATTGCACAGTTACATGGCTATATGCAGATAGAAGACAATGTGCATCTTATCATGCCAGTGATAGATTCTGAACTGTCTTTAAAGGAATAAATCATTAATTTAAATCATGGATTTTCTGTTTACAACACAAGCCTTTAAAAATATTTCACTCCCAGCTCAGCAGAAAGAAAAAAAAAAAGCCTTTTAACATATGGGCCAATCTGATAAATGCTTCTATGCACACGTAGGCATGATTTCAGTCTGTTTAATTTTGTTTCCTTGTTTTTTATTTAAATTGGTAGTAGTTTTGTCAATGGTGCATTGTAGACAAATGCAGAAGATTTCAAGAGAAATTAAAAGACAAACAACATTTCTCCCTCTTTTCTCTACATGTAATGACATATTTTGAAGCTCTGGTGAGCAGGAAATGGGATTCCAGCTGGTGCCAGCTGCCGTTGAGGTTCTGTACAGCAATGCTGTTCAACACCTGCAGAGCCTTAATCCTGATACAGGAGACCCCAAAATGATAATTATTATAATAACAATAATTAATTGTCTCCTTATTGCAGACCCCAAATTCTGCCAACATAGTTTACCGAGTCTATTGATCCCTGACTGGAAAAAGAAACCTTCTGAGGTTGGGATTTCCCAGAATGTCCATGTCCTAACACGGTGAAACCTTGACCTAAGCCCAGACCTTTAAAACTGTGTAAGTAATAACGAAAATAATGTAACAATAAAGACCAAGATGGCTGTTGTCCCAGAGGTGTCCTGATACAATGCTACTAAGCCCTAGAACAAATCCAGAGCTGAGGAGTTTCAAAGATGGACTGTGGGTCTGGATTGACAAAATGGTAAGCATTTGCAGAGCAATTTTTCAGAAGCAACCAAACAGTCAAATGTGGCTTTGAACTGAAATCAGACTAAAAACCTGAGAGACAGGTTCAGAGAAAGATTTGATCAGATATTCTACTTCATGAAAAAAATAAGAGGAGCTCAAATCCGAGGTCCATGGCTTGGACCTTTTTATTATTTTAATTAAAACTAATCTGTTTGCATCCTCCTACATGCTTATTTCATTGCCAGGATCTGACTGGGAACATTAGACTAAGTGAATCAGACTGCTTGGTGATTATCCAGCTGGAATATCGTATTTCTCTCTTGTTGCCATCTCTGCAGTTTAGTAGTCTTAAGATGAGGCATGTGGTCTCTCTTAGGGTCCCACAGAAAGGACTTTTTTGGAATGAGGCAGTTGAAGGTAGTGGCAAGGAAATGGAAGATGATACTCATGAAATATTCTTCCTCTTCAGATGTGGTCCAAAAGACTGGATGAACTGAGTAATCACCATTCTAGCTGAACAATTTTCTAGCGTTTGATTGATGTTTAGATTCACAGAACTGGGAAAGACAAGTAAACAAGTCAATTCCCTGACTCGTGATATGGTGCCTCTGAGCATCATATCAAATGCTAATGATTAAGCTAATTTAGTAAATATATTCCAGAAGTCCACCTTTGCCTATTACCAGTGATTCTACTATTCATTAGCCTTTTACCTCTTGCAGTTATGAAATATTGCCCTTAGTCATGTTTTTTGAAAAATATTAGCTAGAACAAGGGTTAAGAAGAGCCAAAGCAAGGACCACCCATGATAAAAGGCCTTGAAGATTTCCCCCAGATGAATTCTAGCAACTAGTGAACTTCTGATAGTTTCCAATTTAGACAGTCATTTGTGAGAAATGAGAAAACACCTGGTGAACAAAGTTAACTGGCTTAGTGGCTGTTCAGAAGAAGAAAAAAAAAAACCCACAAAAATTTGCCTTACCCCAGATTTTGCCTGTTTCAATTCAGTTGCCCAAAGGAAAGAGAGCAGCACTTATTTCCAGGTCAGATAAACAGCACTTTGAGAACCCTCTGCTGTGATTGAGATATTCCCACATTGCTTTCCACTTTATGCTTTAAGCAAATATTCCAGACAATTGCATCATTCCTTAGACTGTTAAAAAAAAAAAAAAAAACAGGCAAGTGGCAAAAAAAAAAAAGGCAAGTAGCAAAAGCTATGTGAACACAGTCAAAAAAAATTAGCTTACTATTTGATTATTCGATTAATATCCAATGACTTTAATTAATTAGCAGTCTTTTGGGTGACGGAGGGATGGCCTTCCTGATTAAAAGCCTTTATCCTGCATAGAGAACGCATAGGCATGCTGCTGCCTAGAATCCTCCTGAGTCTGGAGCCTAAGAAAATTCCTTCATTGCCTTGTAACACTTTGAACCATGTTGGAAATATCCACTCATGAGCATTTGTGGCAGCAGGGAGACACCTGCATGGGGTCCCAAACTGCTGGAGAATGCAGACCACATCCATCTGAGGGATCATTTAGGTGTAAGTAGCTAGATAAAAAGAATGGCGCTGGCCATTTATATATGTGGGAGATAAATTTACACAGAGTTTGCATCAACTTTATTGTTTGGATTTTTCCTTTGTCTATAGGCAGATTCAAATGGAAGTATTCCCTGGCTTGAAACAGGAGACTCAGTAAACACATCCCTCAAAATTTTCATTCTTAATGTATCAGTAGCTTTTCAGTTCATTACAGTGTTATTAGTCAGTCTTCATAAAAGAGCTATGCATCTTTATTAAAAATGGAAGTTCACATCATTTTATGTTCCCATAAAAATGGGTGGTGGTAGCTTTGATTAATTTCTTCACGTACAGTGAACTTTACAGCAAATTGGACAGTGTAATTCAATTCCTATTTCTGTGGGGTTTTTTTTGTTGGTAGAAAATTGATATAATTCATATGTAATCGTATTGCCTTTGCAAGAGATATTTAAGAAATAATATCCTGAGGTAATGATTGCATGGCTTAATTATTAATACCATACTTTCAGGCACGACAGTGTGCACTCCTTTTATCAAGCTTGGCTTCTATGAAAAAAATATTTCCCCTGTCCACAATTTGTTACTTACTATGAAGTGTATCCAAATTCTACACGTACATGCACGTAGGTGTGCACGAAGTCGGAGTTATTAGCATGCTTCTCTTCAAAGCCAGTTCTAATTTTGGAAAGGGTGGATGGCTAAAGAATAAAAAGAAAGCCAGGTCAGTAGCAGAGCAGAATTATATGCACAGATTTCAAGCAATCTTTGAGGGCAATTTCGAAACTGTGATTGTTGGAAATGATGATTTGCTGGGTTAGGGTAACTACTGAATCCCTAAGGAAGCTTAGCTAGCCACAAATGGACCATACTAGGAAATCCAAGGGGGCAGTTCAGCATTGCTGGGAGATATAGAAGCTCCAGTGTTCCCTTAGGCTATATGAGAGGTCTGGTTAGGTCTTTTTAATAATCAGATTATCCCAGTCTGCTGGGTAATCTTTAGAGATGTTGGGAACTGACTGTTCCTGTATTTACAGTTCTGCCTTGAGAGATGGAAGAAAAGTCTCCATCCAATCAGAGACAATGCAATATATCATTATTTCTCTGTTGTTTTATGTTTAAGCCTCTGTTGGTATTGAAAATTGCTCTCCTCTACCTCTTCTATTATCTTTCTGTGATCACTTCGTAAGGCCAACCCCTTGAAATGAGGGAAACTTTAAACTGTAGCAGCCACACACATAACGTGTTCACAGATGATGTCCATAAGTGGTTTTGCCATCATCCCATTTTGTCTTACTGCTGAGGCAAACCCCTCCAACCAAGCTTCCCTTGAAAAACTGAGGACTGTATCTATTACTTTTACCGAGGACAAAAGCCTTCCCAGCATAATCTGATAATTGTCTGATGATGTTAACCACCACAGTGGCACTCTTTTTGCACATAGACCACAGAAAATCCAGTGAACGTATTTGATCAAGTTCAAATTAGAGAAAGAAGTACCTATACAGAGTTCCAAGAAACACATTTCTTCATAAAATGAGTTGATGTGACAACCTCTGACTGCATAGACTGTCTTTTAATACAATAGATATGATTTGTATGTGGAGGTCAATCCTAGGAGATCTTATCAGGATACTTGCTTTACTTACATTTCATCAACCAATAAAAACGTTTGGGTGAAGAGATGGTCTCGCAATGCTCTGGGTGCTGTTGGTGAACCTACAAAAAAAACCCCAAAACCATAAGAAACACTGTCTTAACCAGGCCCAAAATGCTCTGTTAGAGAGATGGTTTTAAAAGCACTCCTGTCAATCTCTGCTATCAAAAATAAATAGAAGAGGGAAAAAAAAGAATTGCAAGCAGATAAATTCTAAATCATGCTGATATTTAAAGATCAGTATTGACAGAATTGTAAATAAACCTGAAAATCATTTAGAAAACAAGACATTCCTTGGAGGATAAAAATCTTAGGTTCTGGGTGTGATAGAAGTCAAGTTGAGTCCATGGGACTTCTAATTTCTAAGCAGACTTCGGGGGCATGATCAGGCAGAATGGGTCACAGCAGTACTGGGTGGAAGGGTTATTTCCAGCCTTTGCATCCCTAGGAGTGGCATGCTGTCTAACCACACTTAGATAAACAAGGTAGTAGAGAATGAGAAATTTAATGCCTTGGAGTTCCCAACAGATCAGTCCCATATGAGTACCTTTAATTTCTGTTGAACATTTGTGTACCCTCTTCTCAGCAGCAATGCTCTGCATGTCTGAATAGCAGAGAGCTGAATGTAGATGGAAAGAGATCTTCCATCAGTCCCTCTGATTCACCTGGGCTTCACAGTAATTATGGAGCTTATTGAGCTAACTAGAAGAAGTCATGAATAAATGATATGATTCAAAGACATGTATTTATCATATTCATAGTAGGTTGTCTTATTTATTTTATATTCCACTTGATTGTGTTTGGAGTTCATATACGTTTCTGTGTTCAGGTATAAACTAGTAAGTTGAAAACAATAAAACCGTGACCATATTAGACCTAAGAAATAAAGAAACATATATGCTTGGCTTCAAAGTATCACTCTGGTACATTTTGCTATTACATTCTGTTCTTCTAAGACTGTAAATAGCCAAATGCCAGGCAATACCCAGCATATCATATTTAAAGAAAATACAATCATTTCTCTCGTGCATACTGAAACTTTATGGTTTGTAGAAATCTTTTATTATTTCAAGATAGTAGCTCCTGCTTTCTGTTCAAAAGGAATTTTCTTATGCTGATATGTTATTCAAAATATTTGTAATGAGGATAATCAACGTTTTTGTTGTCCACACGAGCTCTCGACAACTCATTTGCTCTTTCCAGAGACTTACTGATACCTTAAAAGCAAAAATCTTCCAGCCTCAGTCCATGGACATCTGGGGTTTGCAAACTAGTTCCAAAGAGTCTTTGAAAGGTGTGGGAGAAAGGCAAACTGATTGTCAGGAGACTTAAATTCACTGTATAGGTCCCAAATCTCTACTGGAAAATTTGAAGGAGGTTGAAAATCACAATTAGTTCAGGTGTTTAAGTACGATCCAGGCCTCGTTCTTTTCTGGCTTATATCAGTGTAAGTTGAAAATAGCTCCCTTTAAGCCAGTCGGTGTTGTCAATCTGAGATAGAACAGGTTAGTTATACCATCACATCCGTACTCATAAATCACAGGAAAGGCTTTTCATGCCAGGTAAGACAATTAGTTCATCACATCCTATATCTGGTGCCTAATACTAACCAATGCTTGTTGCGTTAGAAGAAAATCACTGTGCAACACTGCACAGGGGGAGACAAATTCCTCCCAGTTTCCTGTGGTAACCCTCTTATGCTGGAGGCAGAATTTGTGATTAACTTTTGATAAATATTTTTTCCTTATGTGTTTCCTGACTCTTCCACTCATTGTGGCCCTGAATCAGCAGGGTACTTAAGCACATGAGCAGTCCACACTGGTACTGCTCAGGTTCCTAAAGTCATGCATGTGTGAGGTCTTTGTTGAATTGGTTTCTGAGTTGCTTTTAAATCCAGCTGTAAAGATATTAGTGGAAATCCTCCATACAGCAGCTCAATGTCACATACTTATGTGATACAATGAAAGAATACACTAACTGTGTTCTTAACATGTCTTATTTTGTCATGAAACAAGATCAGACAAAACGTGGGTTGTACCAACCATTTTACATGTGGGCAATGCATCTCAACAAATTAATTTGAATTCCCTGAGACCATTGCAGTGATATCAGTGCTGATAAAAGCCGAGGTACTTAAAGTACCAAAAATCCTGTATGTAGCGGAGCAGAGCACTGATCCTGAATTTGGCACGTAACGATAGTCAAATCAACATGTGAAAATACAGTAATGCCATGATATGCCCAGTTACATCAGATCAGGAGAAATTAAGTTCAGGAGACTGTTTAGGTAGCACCATTTCTCCCTTGTGAGAACTGTGTAGGGAGAGCGCTTTGATACGCAATGCACTAAACAAGTTAGTGTTAATAAGATAAAAGACAAATAAATATTACTGATGTCGAGAGAGGTACAGAGCAGAGAGAGATGAACTGGGAAAACCAGGTAGAACGTTAGAAGACGTCTTTAACTTCTATGCCATGGCCTGCTTCAATTCGCTAGGAGAAAAAAATGAGCATCTGTGGGAACTTCTTTGTTATTAGTACTGTTTCAGAAGCTGTTTTCAGAGTCCAGCTGTAAATTGGATATAAGCACTTGCCAAATGCGAGGGGAGTGGTTTCCACTTTGGTCTTTGTGTTTATTGTTTCTGCACTGGCAACAGAATTGAATTCATAGCAGCAGCAAAACAAAGACAGCTCTGAGTTATACTGTAATTCACTGCTGGAGATTTATGAATATTATTTTCCTGTAAAATCCAGCATTTTTCGCTTTACTACTTGTAACCTGTAAGTGGCATAAAACTGTGTACCTAGCAGCATTTCTTATTGCAGTGAGTGCCAAACACCAGTGTAAGAACTGCACTACATGCACATGTGGTTATACAGTATGCATAAATAGTGCCTTTATGTTTAACTTGTCTAATCAGCTCACCATATCAAAACTTAATAAGTAGCTGCTTCTCATTTAAAGGTCTAGTAAAACTGCAATTACTATGGCTGTAAGACGCCTTGTTTCGAAAAGAGCATTAAATAGTTTTATAGATATGGTTAGAAGCACTTGTGTAGTTGTTTTTATGAAAGTGAATGAGTTCATTAATAATGGGAGTCAGAGACAGAAATGTAAGTTGGGAGTTGGTGAAGTATTCTGCCTTTGCATCCCTTCCTTACAGGTTATCCTTAAAGTGTTAGCCACTTCTGCCTCCACATAGAAAACCAGGCACGGCTAGATCCCGATACCACACCCAGAGGTGATGTTTCATAAGCCATCCTTCCTCTGAAGGGTGAGACTTAAAGGGCCTGATGATCATTTCTATCTGATTTTCCACCAGGACAGAAGGAATTGTCTTCGGTGCAGTTACTCTGAATTTAATTCGAAACCGTGACCTGAAGCCTCCTTCATACAGTGAGACTGTATTTAAAAAAATAATAATAAATAAAGTCTTATTATACTCATGAGCTAATGAGCTATGCATCATACCATGTATGCCAGGGGACTGGCATTGCTCTTCAGCCATGGTAACTGTGAGGAAGACATCTGATTTGGAGATGAGCTAATCGGAGGACACAGAGCATAGGGTCTCGCTGCTCCACCATATGGCTGGCTGCACAGGTGTCCGGGATCTTCTCATTGGCTTCAGTGGATTCTGGTCCCGATCCCAGAGAGACCCTTCTTTCTTTTCTCTCCATAAAATTTGGAAACCAGGTACCCTGCCTAATTAGGATTCAAAGTCCCATGGCACCGCTTCTTCTACAAACTCCTGAAAGGAACCTGAAGACAATGCTGAGCCCAAAGCCGAAAACTTCCTGCCTTTAGTGTGCACTAAAGGGAAACCATCATTTTAGATATCGGTACATTAAATTAGACTTCTCTATATCTCTACAGACACTGTTGGCCAAATCTGTATATTTTTTAAAATGTATTTTTCGAAAAAGCAAATCTCAGATTTACTGTGAATGCAGACGAGAGAGGAAAGAGCAGATGGGCAATGTTTAAGTTACAAACCTAAGGGAAGCTTTTTCATACAAAACTCTTAAACTGCTGCTCTTAAAATAAAGAAAGATTTTCTGTTTCCCACAGTGACTCACTAAACCTTTATTTAGACAGTTGGTAAAAACACCACATCGCATAATTCACTGTTTCTTTTTTTTCCTTTCCTCCCCCCGCCTCAGCGTTCGCTCAGCTGCAGTTTAGAACTATGATGTTTTTCCTTTTAGAGGGAGGCAGGAATCTACATTAAGGCATTTTGCCTTTTATTTTTTGTTGGCAATCTAAACATAGTTTGGAGTGGCTAATATTCCTGTTCAGACCCACAGCACAGCACAGCACCCTCTGGTGCGCATATTAATCAGGAGATTAATTATATTAATATTATATTATTATATTATATTATTAATTATAACTATTATGAGTGTTTTGTTCATTTTCTGGTAGACATTTTTCAGAGATAAGCTTTCATACTCGTTCAGAAATTCAAACCGAAAAAGCCGGACCCAAAACATAATGATTTGGAATAAATAGATCATCTTACCCTTCGAGCAACTCTCTTACCATGTGTCTTGCAGGAGCTCTGGCTATTTGCAGGGCTGGACAACTTCCTTTCCACGTAACTGTTTTGTGACAATTATTTGTCTTCAGAAAGGCTGCAAGTCGCATAGTAGCTGCTGTTTGCTCTCAGCCAACCTGCTGCTGGGTGATAATGAACACCCTTGTCTACTGCCAAAGCCAATGGCAACTGAAAATACTCAAATTTGGGAGCAGTGCTTAAAACCAACAGTGGATTGTCATGCAGGACTGTGGAGGTTTCTCCCAGCATGTAGTTATGGGCTTCATGGGATTTTGCCAATTGATTGCCGCTAGCCTGATTCCAGGAGATTTTGAGGTCCTCAGTTTATTTCCTGAGAAATGAATTAAGGGTGTAAACACTTCACCACATACAGCAAACACACATGAAATTAAACAGGTTTGCTTGTATCAGGTGAAGCACTGTTAAAGCAGGTTGCTTTAAAGGTATCATCTAATGGTTTCTTGGCCTCCAAACTTCTGTTGTAGACGCTACTCATGAAAGTTGCTACCTTCTGTCACCTTCCTTGCTAGAAGATATAGTCACATTGACTATGGCTCCTTGAAGGCTAAAACCAAGCTAAAGTTAACCTTTAGCTTGCAGAAGCAGCTCAGAAATGAAGACGACCCAGAAAAACAGGGGATCCAAGTTGCTTACCCTATGCCTGCATAAGAAAAGCGTTGTTTCTTGCATTGAAAGTTATTCTAGTTAAGACTCAATATAATTTTATTTTAATCTTCTCAGAGATACTGCATTAGTCCCTGTGTGTCTCTTTTCTCCATAGCTGTGTGTTTTCTGCTCGTCTACATTTAAAGTCAAATTCTGCCACAGACAGTTGAGTTCAGCGACTGAAGAGAAGAGCTGCACGTAAATATCAAAGGAGATAATGTGACCTTTGGTCATCTGATGGTTTGGTACATTGCCTGTTAGGCAATTGGAATGACGAGCTCTGATAGGAGCCACATGGGCCTTGTGAGGCACTGGGAAAACAGAGAAATTATATAAAAAGTTAACATATAAGAATAATTTAAGAAAGCGGGAAATAACCTTACCTGATGGAATACCAGCCTGCCAGAGAGGTTTAGTAAAACCTGAAAAGTGTAAAAAAAAAAAAAAAAAAAAAAAAAGAAACCAAAAAAGAGGGAGCTACTTTACTAGGAAACCAGCAAATTTTCACTGGGGCCCATTTGGAAAGACTGATAACCTTTCCCAGAAGCTTGATGTACCCTCTCTTCCCTGTGAAAAGCCATGCTCATTTGCAGAAATCATCAAATAAAAAAGGTTCCATTTCTGGGTAGAATGTGAATACTTGTGGTACTAACATCTGTGGTGGCCTTTCAATTTACTAGACCAAAAGTAAAGAACAGGAGGAATTGGTCCAGTCTAGTGGTTGAGAGTCTTTATGGCTTCCAAACCGCACAAGGCCTCATTTGTGTTGTTTGCATCAATTTTTTACTTAGGTTGGTTCCAAGAAAAAAATAGTCTGGCTTTTTCTTAGAAGTAGCATGTCCAACATACGAGGTTTTATGAACTACTGCACATCACGTTTCTGATATGTTTGCATTTCCCAAGATGCTCCGGTGTCATCCTCAGCATTTCAGAGATGCCGTATGTGAAGATTGCAGACAAGAAACCATGACAGAAAGTCATATTGGCCAGAAGGGTGGACAAGTGGCAGAGTGGAAAATCAGAATCCCTTCAGTCTGCAGGTATCTAAATCGTCCCCATGTATGGGTGCCTCTGCTGTGCTGCTGATCGATTATGTAAATAATAATCCATTCTACTTTCCACGAATCGTTCTCTTTGAAGATGACCTGCTCAGAATTGATGAAAGATGATGGGTTTTCTTCCTTTGACATACAGCTGGTTTCTCCTAAAATTTCAGCTCTCTTCAGCACAGCTCAGTCTTCTTCAGTGGTTCCTGCTGCCCACACTCACCCATCGTTTCCCCTGGCCTCGGTGGATAGCCTCATGGAGCAAGTTCGAAGAAGGATAGCTGAGACTAATGCTGGGTTAGGAAACATTTAATCTTCATGTAGCTGAAAAGTAAATGAGCAGCCGTTTCTCATAGCTAATTAATAGCACATGCTTTGCAAAGTGAAGTGCATCTTGTAGGCTGGAGTCTCCCCTGGTTTTACAGCAGTGTGACTCCAAACAGCTCCTGTGGAGCTGCTCCAGGTTTTTCACAGGGAAAATAGATTCAAGTCCAGTGAACGGAAATTAATGTTCACCTAAGGTGGTCCAGCTGACCGTGCTGTTTTCATTCAAAGTACCTAAATGCTGAGTTCCCAGAACCAGTGCCCGAAAATGTGGAAGTGGGTTTGGTAAATGTTTCTGGAGAAATTGGAATAAACCCAATATTTCCCTAAGAATATTTAGTCTTCTTTTCCGCACTGTGGGAGGTTTGGGCTGCTGCTTTGCACATTTTTTAAGTGCCTTTGCCTTTGAGACACCTAGGGCAAAGGCCTCAGGCACTGATATTATCTGTTTTCCTAAGAAGAGTTTTTTCCATACCACATATTAAGAAGAAAAAAAAAAAGTGCTTTTGTGGATTGCTAGTGAGTACCATGGTCTCTGCATGTAAAAACTCCCACTGTCATCACTGAAGAGCTGCATGTAGAATAAGCATAGCCAGTGCAATACGGATTCGTGAACAGAGTAAGTAATGCAGGGCCCATAATGGTTCAGAAGACACCCAGCCACACAAGGTCTGGTGGGCAAGATGAGAGCCAGAATAAAACAACCAGTGCAGACAAAAGAGAGTCTGAAGTCTTAGCTACCAAACTGAAGTCTAAGAGAAGATATGTATTTGAATTCTCTTAGAGGTAATTTTGGTAGAGGTACACTGAAATCTGTAACTTTTTTTTTTTCTCCCCAAAGTGCTTCAGAACCAGCATCTGGGGTCACTTTGTCAGTCACTGAAAAGATGTCTAGAAATAAACAAGTGAAAGATGTGCTTGGTACTGAAAGGTAGAAGCTGTCCAGTAGCTGAAGCGCTTAGGGCAAAGTGTATTTTCCAGGTATAATGGGGACGGCGTCAGGTAAGAGGAGCAAGAACTCTTTCACGCTCTTGCATCACCCTCCAGAGCTCTGGCCCGCCCACACCAACCGCACAGCGTGCCCCTGTGCTCGCAGATGCTGAGGCTGCCACGATGAGCGATGAGGGCTCAGGGGATCATGTGGCTGCCTCTTGACTTGGGCTTCACGTTCACCACCTTCCACACAGGCACAGGTCGGTGGGGCGGCAGCCCAGGGGCCGTGCCACGATCACACATCTCACCACCGTGCCTCCCCATGCATGGCTGCACCTCTTCCTTTTCCCCATGGAGATTCTCCAGTCTGGTGAAAGATGCAGCAGTAATTGGCATTCATTTGCTTGTGCTCCTCCTTCTAATGCTGTAGGGCGTATATCAACTCCGCTGGGAATCCTGGCCTCTCAGCCATCCTAGGTCGCTCTTGCCCCCATTTCCTAACCCACATTTTGTGTTTGCATATCTTGGTGGTTTAGCATCTGTCTGCATGGCACACCACCTAAGAAGTCCATGTGTCTTCAGAGCATGCAGCTGAGTTCACAAAAGCTGGATGGAAGTCAGATGCTGTTCAACTAAACCCTGTGGAAATCTTGGAGAGTCTTGGCTCTAAAGCTGTATTTTTTTAAAAAAAAACCCTACCTTTCAAGATGTGCTTGGCAGAGTGTTATAAACAAACAAAACCGGTTTGCCCATGGGATATTTGCTCTTCCTTTAGGATCTGCTCGCTTCTGAGCACGTGGCACCAGCTGATGCAGAGACGGGAGTGACGGTGTCCGGAGAAAAGCACAGGGAAATACTCCAGACTTTTCTGTCAAGTAGAAAGGATGAGGTGGGAACACCAAGTAGCACCACAGCAAAACAAACAAACAAACAAATCAACATAAAATCAGTGGAAAATAAAAAGAAAGAAAAAAGGTCAATGCTGTTGGGACAATATAGTCTATTTTACAATTGACCCTCTTTACTGTCCAACTGATTTCATGTTTTTATTCCTTTATTTGGACATTTAATCAGTTTCCCTCAGTGTTTATCTGTGTGCTGAGTTGCACTGGTTTTATCTGAGTGTGAACCGATTTCGTTAAATCACTGCAAGCTGGATACTTTTACTGCACTTTGTACCATTTTTATTTCTGTTTACTCTAAATTAATTAGCACCGGTGTCAGGCTGGAACAAAGCCTATCATTCTTCAGCCACAGTAAGTGTCCACTGGTTTAACTCAATCAGTACAAGTTTGTCTGTACACAATACAAGAGCAGCAAGAGTGGACCAGGCCAAAATCCACCGAGCCTCGTACCCTGCCCGATGATCAACGTGATCCGTGGACACGGCAAGAGGACAAGCACAGGCCATATCCTTCCTCAAATCTTTATGACTCAGGGTTCCTTTCTTTATGCTCGTGAACACGCTCTTTTGGTAGTACTTTTTTACTTTTTTCCCCTAATTTTCCAAGTGACCGTTTATCTCAACACTTACTCAGTCTATCAGGCACATGGAGAAGGGGTATTGCTCATCCTGTCCCAGACTATGTGGGTTCAAAATTTTCCTGATGAAAACAACTCCCTTCCTCCCACATCTCTGATGTGCTGAGTTTGAATGGAGGGAAGATCCTCCCTTTTCAGCTGCTAGCATTAGGTGGTCCCAGCTTCTCCTTGGGAAAACATAATTCAAAGAATAAAAAGCACTTTTTTTAATCCTCCAAGCTTCTGCTAAATCAAATATTTAGTATCTGTAGAGCAGATTAAACCCTCTCTCATTTAATAAACGCTGTTTAGTATTGCCCTGACTTCTCAACTTGTACCTTTCAACGAGACAGTAAAACTCCCACGCAGGTAGCCGAGCTGGTGCTACACGCGTTCGTACACAAAACCCAAGGACGTGGTACACCTGTGTGCCTGCCCCTACTTTGTGCCGACGAAGCCTGAGCTTTCCTCCGATGACCAGCCCAAGACCTCTCCGAGGTTTTGTTTTGGTTCTCCCTGATTCCCAGAGGTGGCTTTTCCCACCTTTGCTGCCGGGTTTGGCAATCCGATCTCATTTACGTGATTAAAAGCTGCATGTAACAGTTCCCTCGGGGGAAGATGGCTTCTCCTGGCCCACCCTGAGTTACCTGGGGCTTATAGCTCTTCGCTCCTGATGTTTTCATTGCACACCAAGCAGGAGGTACACCTTTCTTTTCCCCGTCCTCGCCACAGCAGCACAATGGCCACTGTGGGCTGGCGTGCAGCTTGCAAGCCCAAGGGGTTTGGGGCAGTGGCGCTGCTGGGAGGTTGTCCCCTGATGTTGGCTGAGGGTAAGGCAGCTCCACCGGAGCAGAACAAAACCACCCTCTCTTAAATCCTGAGCCTCACTTGCCTCTGAGATTGGCCAGTATGAAGTGTCCGAGGGTGTTTCATCTGTCTGCACCAGTGGTCTCGCTTGGGCTGTACCCCCGCATCAGCAGGCACCGGCATCTTCACATGCCGCAGCCGCGTCCTGTCTTATTTCTTCTTTTTTTTTTTTTTTTCCAGATAACACTCTGGCCCCCTGTGCTCACAGCTCACGGGAAGAAAAGTGGAAGATTTCCACAAAAATCTCAATAGCTCCAGCTGCTTATCCAACAACAGGATATGGATTTTAAACCTGCAATACATATATATGTATATATAGTAGTGACATAACCGTGAAAGGAAAAGCAGTTTACTCTCTCTGGTTTTTATTATACGTAATCTCAGCAGGCAATCAAAAGGTATTTACTCACCACAGAGACCAGAAAACAATATATTTGTGCTCTTACCAGACACAGGCATTGACCCAAGGGGGGCCCCAGGGTTACCCCTCCCAGAGCAGCCTTCAGATTTGGCACAAACAGTTTACACACGAACACAGGCTTTGGCACATGTTACCCTTCCCAGTCTTTTAAAAAATCATAGAATCATAGAATTCAATGATCAATGATTCAATTCAATTCATCAAATGTTCTGCTCTTGGTCTCAGGCTCTTAGACAACAAACTTTGCTCCGGGGTCTGCTGCCAGCCCATAGGCCATTGTCCTGGTTTCAGCTGGGACAGAGTTAGCTCTTCTTTTTAGCAGCCAGAAGAGCTTTGTGTTTTGGTTTTAGTCTGAGACTTGCTCTGAGAAGAATGCTGACAGCGCACTGATGTTTACAGTTGGTGCTGAGGTCTCAAGGACTTTTCAACTTGTCGTGTTCTTGCCAGTGTGCAGGAGCACAACAGGATAAGGGGGAGCATGGCCAGCACAGAGGGTCACAGTCACGAAACCACCATCCGCGGTGGTTTACCCCTTGCCTTCCTGCAGCACAGCTTTGGTGGCCTCGCAGCAGCACGTTTGGAGGAGGGGGTTCTGGTGCAATACCCTTGGATACCTCTTGTCTTTTGGGAAGAGGCTAGATCTTTTAATAGTTTAAAGGTGTGCTTTCCACACTTCAGGTTGGTTCGGCTTCGTGGCTGTGCCAAGTTATTTCTTGTTGTTTCGTGAAAGCTCTGCCGTGCAAAGCCTCTTTACGATGGGGCTTGTTCAACTTTTGGGCTTGACTTTCAGAGGGCAAAGGAAGAAAGAGCCTGGCACCCTTGAGACGTGAGCTCATCTCAAGGAGAGCACTGGGGCAAGAGCCTGGCTACAGCCACCTGCTGAAGCAGGTCCTGGTCTACGGACACCTGTTCTGAGGGTAGACACCACCTCAGCGCACCCAGGTTGATCCTGGCTAACTGCTCTCTGTCCAGAGGTGGGGTCCAAGGTCCCAGCACAGGCACCTCTGCCCTCGAGCAAAGCTCAGGCCCTGAGTGTGTTTCCCTCTGCTGCTGGGGACGGCTGCTCCGAGCAAGCCTTTGGCCTCCCAGTGAACATCCATCATTGCAGGACAACAAAGGAGGTGTGGATTCCAAGATCAGCACATTTGTTGGGACGGTTTCCTATCACCAGCTTGTAACCTAGCCATAAAGCTGCGATCACACCTTCAAACGATGCCTTGTTCATGGAGTGTATTTCAAAGACTGGCAGATCTGGCTGGCAGAATGGGGTCCCATATATGAATTAAAGTCTTTACTTTCTTCTTCCAGAAGTTTTCAAGAGTGCTAGTGACAGAAGAGGAAGAGAGGGAGGCAAATTAAAAACTTTTTATACATTAGGAAGGTAAATGAAGCAAGTGAATGCTAAGACAAAGAGATGAAAGTCATATTTTATGGTAAGCATCATATAGCTTCTTATTGGTGATGGGTGCGCAAAATAAGACACCAGAAGCCAATGAAAGAAACAGTTGTTAATACTCTGTCTAGAAATGATAGTTAGTACTGTGACTTTCTTTTTTCCCCCCAACTGATTAAATAATTTATATCAGAATACTTTTGTAATTTGAGTCTGTCAGATGGGAGCTCTTTTATATATAAATATATTTTTTTCTTTCCTGCTTTCTAATTAGCAAGGTACAAAACAGAACAGTAATGTATTACACAAGCGGAGAAGTGACATTGTCTGGAGAGCCTTGTTGTGTCCCGATTCCCAACGAGGAGTGCTGCAATACCATGCTCAGGAAGCCCAGACTCCTCTCCTTTCAGCAGCTGAAGAGTTAAAGAGATAGATCAAAGCAGAAAAAAAAGGAAAATATTCCTTTCAGGCTTCAAAACACTGTTGCCACCATGGAGAAGTGTAGTAGAAAATTAATAAGGTGGTGTTGGAGCAGATGCATGACCTGCAGTATAGTACAGAGGGCAAGAGTTCAAATATAAATAAATATGTATGGCTGTGCTATGTCTTATTAGATAAGAGTGCTGTCTCGTAAGCAGTTTAGGTGCAACGAAGTAGCATCTGTAGCACTTGCGAGACAAGGAGCTGTACCATAAACAAGCCTCCTGATTAAGCCCAGGATTTTCTAGGCGGCCAGGAAGAGTGGGAGTGAGATTCGCCATTTCATCTCTCTGGGATGAAGGTACCAGGAGTCGCCAGGAAGAGAGGATGAGACTCCTGCAGAGATCCTGTCAGGATCATCGTCACGCGGGAGGCAGGACCTCTGGGCTTGGCATCCCAAAAGATTCTCCGTGAACAAAACTTCCATCTGTTTTGACAGAAAAGTTAAAACGTCGTCCTGCAAGGTGTGCAGTGGGGTGGTAAGCCTTCTTAGCTTCCATTTCCCCAGGTCAAAACCTCAGGAGACATCCTGTAACACAATGCACGGGTCTGGGGGATGCATTTCAGAGTCACCGTTTGAGCATCACAAAGTCAGTGAGCGTTTGGGCCAAGTGAGAGAGTGATGGCAACTGGTGCAGACTCCAGCCTTCCCCAGGATAACCCAGGGAAGCCAAAACCTGTTTGCATCCAGAGCTATTTCAAACAAATGTGACAGAAATTATTTTGCAGTAATTTCTCAGAGGCCAATTTGAAAGGTGTGTTTAAAAGTATACGGATTTTATCACAATTAGATTTTCAAGATGAACTCTTTTTTTCTGCCTGATGGAATCACTTGGAAAAAGCAAACAAGCATCATTTCAGACTGAACTGAGCTGATTACAAATAGTCTTCAGAAAAAAAAAATCACACAGATAATATATAGATTATTATTCTTCATCAGTCACAAATACACTTCGCCTCAGATTTTCCACTTGAGTTGGCTTTCCCCTCCATTTTTCAGCCAAATATTTCCCAAATAGTTCCAATGACCCAAACCAAACATTTTTCACAAGATGAATTTCTCTGCTGCAGAAGTTCATTCATCCCAAGGCAGACTCCTGGAAAGCCATGGGCAATGCTTGTCAAGTAACTTGGAAACAAATGTAGGCAAAAGATGGAACTGGCTCAAGTTACACATGTCCCTGCTGCGCCTCCCTTCTCTAGTTTTATAGAGGGGGATTAGTGACATAGATAAGCCACAGGAGTAAAGCTCACGTGGTTTGTACATGTCACCAGAACCCCTACAGAAAAACGCAGCTTTATAATATGTACAATTTCGGTTTAGTTTATTATTTATAATACCTGGGTACCAACAAAAAAGCTCAGACACTAATGCAAAGTTTTTAATTTCTTAGTGTGTTGACATCACTTACTGTCTTTCTCAATGTATTTTTATTTGTTTGATCTTCTATAAATTTTTCTCTTTGTTCTTCAGATGGAATAGCAAATCTAGTTCATTCCGAAGACACTCTGCTGCTATAAAATAGCTGATACACCTTTAAAAATTTAGAATTTTAGGTGTGATATTATGTCCCATAAGAATACTTGTATCATTATAGGACACAACATCACCTTTTTCCGCGGAAATCTGAAATTCCACTGATTTATAGGAACACCTACCTTAGCCATCTCTGTTATTTCAATGTAGCCAATTTAATGGAGTTAAGGAACTAAATATTCTGTTGCTACTCTGATTCAGCACGTGATCTTGGCTGCGCCAACATTTGAAAACCTTTTTTCCTTTCTAACACCTTCATATTGAGGCACCTCTGTTGAAGTTTTTAGTGCAGGTTTCTGGTCATGGATCAAAATTTCTAAGTTTGCAGCACTTGATGACTTCTTGTCTCACTTTCACCTTATCTTATCTATGACTGGGCCCACCAATATTTTGAAGTGATGCTGGCGACCATTTCTTTCCATAGACTTGTGGCCAGGCCAGGTTTTTACCCATTCAGGGAAAGCTCAGGGCCAATGGTGCCTGATGGTAGGGGATTTGGGATTTTGGGTAGGGAATTTACTAGGCGGGGAGCAGCAGGTACCAGCTAGGACTGGGAAGAGGGAAAGGGCTTGGACAGAGGAGGGCTAGTAAACATCAGGATAGGGGAGCACAGGGAGAACCAGTGTAGGAGGCAAGGTCTGCTGAAGAACCAGGGTTATCCATCCAGCATATGGCCACAGGGGACATCTTGCTAGTGACATGTGCTCTTTGACTTGGATCCCACCTGGATGCAGGGACATGTGCTTGAGAGCATTGTCCACCCTCACTGCATATTCCTGGCACCCGCTCCATCTCCGCAGGGACTGATGCCATCCCAGCCATGCAGCCTTGTAGCCTCTTTCTTTGCCGCTGAAAGTGTGGGAGCCCTATCTTTATCTCCTCCAGACACAGCACTTCCCCTAGATTGTACTCTTAGACTATTCCATGCTCTAAAAGGAAAAGGTCAGCTATGTAAGGCTTGATGCAATCCTTGCAATGACTGAGTGGGACTGTCAAATGACCATAAAAAATTTAATGAAAATTTGGAAATGTTCAAAGATGCTAAAAAATGATAGTGTTGCACCCTCCTTTCCTTTTCCTCCTTCCACACACACATATAGAGAAAGCTGAAAGAAATTAGTGCAGAATCAGTGGCCAGTAGAATGATAGATAATAAAAGATCTCGGAAACCTCTAAAAGGAGCAAGAAAAACCCTGAACAGTTGTGGGACTGTTGCTAGAGACAGCGCACAGCATTGCAAGGATTAACAAAGAAAGATCAGAAGTGTTGACTAGACACTTTTGTTCTGTGTTTGCAATGAAGCTGGAGGGTGTATCTATCCCATCTGACGTTTCTGCAGGAGCAGAACGTTTATCTTTGCAACAAAAGAAGATCTGAGGCAGCACCTGCTAAAATTAAGTTTTCCCCAAAACAGCTCTATTAGTCTGCACCCAGGAGTTTTAAAGGAAGTGGCTAAGGACCTTTCTGAAACACCCTCATTAATAATTCACAGATGTCGGGAGAATGAGTTAATTCTTGAGTATGAAGGTCAGCAAACACTGCTCTAAAAGGAAAAGAACAGCTAGAGAGGGGAAAAAAAAAATATAGGGAAGTAAAGACCAGCAAGGCTGACAGTTCCAGATACAGCTTGGAAACAGGTTTTTTTGGTAACCATAATGAAAGATTTAGAGTCTAAGTATATATGTATATGTTCATATAAAACAAAGGCTAGCTATAAAAGGTGCATAGTATTAGTTTGAGTACTTTAATGAAGCTTCAGATGCGAGGTTTCATAAACTCAAATAATCAAGGTTACTGTAAAGGAGGCCAAAGAATGGTTTGGTGCCTGTGTGTGTTGAACAGTGGGAGGGTCATCTGGGGATGCCGCTGCCCCAGGCGACCCTCTGTCCCCGGGGAGGACACAGTAGTTCAGCCCCATGGGAGCACACTGCCCACGGGAATGCCCTGGGTGACTGCCTCCAGGCCTTGCCCAGATATTTGCAGTGAGGCTGGTGGCAGACTGGGAGTCAGGAAGATGTTTACCTTCAGTTCAGGGGGTAAAAACCTTGACCTGCATCCCAAGTGCTGCCACAATCCAAACGACTGCTGCCAGGTATGCTCAGTCAGCACAGGACTGGGGTTTATAATCCCTATTTTTGTTTTAGAAGACCCACTTTCTTGCAAATCTAAACGCCATTTTTATTATTATTTCCAGTTGTTACATGATTCTTATTATAGCTCAGCACTGACGTCAGCAATAAACAATAATAGGATTGTGAACTATTGCTCTTTCTAATAAAATTATGTTTCTTCTCTGCATTATAAATCTAATAGCTATTACATCAGTACCCATAAATATATATCATTGCTTACCTTTTTAATATATACAGGGCATTGCATGCCCCAACAGAAAATAATCAGATTTTTTTTATAAGTTAGCCACAGCCATTATTAGATCATGAATGCCTAATAAGTAGAAGTAGAAGATATAATTAATGGGCAGTTTTCATATCATTTGCTCCTTTTGAAGCGGGAGAAAGTGGTGGCTTTTACCTGCTTTTCTTTCCCCTCTAAAGCTGCAGCCTCTATTCCGTCCTCAGTGTTTCCCCACACTTTTTCGTATAATTTTTTCTCCCTTTCCTTGTTTGAGGCTAAATGCCAGTGAGACAGCTGGGCACAAAGGCAGTGCAATTTCTCCAGTGCAGTGCCATTGGAAACCCTCTCCTCTCCTAGGAAGAGCCAAAGAAATAGCCCTCTCCTCCATCATTTGCTGCCCTCATGGCTGAGCATCGCCACGCCCTCCTCTGCCCACCACTGGGGAGGCCCCTTTCCCTGTTCCCCAATTATTTAGGTGATATCCCCTTCAGCCATGCCCTCCTAGATGGCCGAACCTCACGGCACCCATCCGTAGTCTCTGGGGAGCAAATGCCCGAAGGCTTAAGACCAAAGCTCATGTCCCAAGCAGGACGGCAATAGTGGCACCTCCTTCCCAGCCCTTTCCCAACATCCCCATCATGGCATCTACCCGGGATCCCACCGAGCCTTTCTGGAGAGGACGTGCCCGGCGGCACCCCAGGGCAGCACGCAACATGAACATGGCTGTGATCTATGGAAGTGAGTGTGAGATCTGTATAAATAAGGCAGATCCCCCCCCTCCGCCCCCCTCCTCCTCCTCCTCCACCTCCTCCTCCTCCTCCTCCTCCTCTTCTCTCTCTCAGCGCTGATTAATGTGTTGAATGAAACCTTTAAATGTTTGATTTCAAAGCAGAGGGATTTTTTCCCCCCTCTTTCCGCCTATCTGTAAAGAAGAAAAAAAAAACGCGATCATGTGGGAAATGTTGATTTTAATGGAAAAATTGCATTGTGCCGACTTTCATAGAGTAGAAAATCCACAGAGTGAGACTTCAGGCTTGGCACCTGCTCCAGAACCTTCCTGATGAAGCAAAGGTTGTCTTCATTAAGAGCATTAATATTCATGCAGCATGGTAATTTTGACACAGAAAAGGTCTCTGTAACCTTTTCTTGTGTGAGAATTTTTTACTTCTCAAGGAAATTACAGTCCAGCAATGACTTAATTAATGCTGGGTTTCTTCGGCGGATTTTGAAGAGCTGTCAGTTTGGGCTTGCGGTAGCTGTCAAGCAGGGAGAGGGCTCTGGCTAGGTAGATTGAAGGGAGGGAGGGAAGACACCCAAGCCCCCAGCATAGATCCTTGTGGCTGGGGTGGAGTAACGGGGGGGGAGGACGGGAGGACGCACACCTCCCACATTAGTTTTAATTTGGTGACCTGCTTTCCCCAGTGCCGGGTCATTTATTATTAGTATAAAGGACACAGCTTGAATTAGTCCTCCATTTCTCACTCGGCTTATTTGTTATTTTTATTGTTATTACTACTCTTTTATAATTTCCATTTTGCTCTCCTCTTCCTCTAGCAGCAGGCACGGGAGCTCTCGGGAGGAGCCTGCTTTAAACAGTGCACAGCCTCTGTTGCAAGTGCGGGGAAGAAAGAAGCGTCCTTCTGCTTTTAGCAAAATATTTATATATTTGCATATACATACATATCAGATAAAAATACTCCAAAGAAATGAGATCTGCTGCCAGAGAGGAGCAGTAGCAAGCGGTGTTTTTTTAAAAATCAAAGTTTACATTCTTTCCCAGTGATGTCAGTCATGTTCGCAGACAGGGCAATTCAATGCATGGCACAGGACACGGCGGCGAAGGAAAGAACTTCTGATTTCTCCCTTTTTTCCTTCCGTTTGCTTTTTTTGGGAGACCTTACGGAAGAGACACTTTTAGGATCTCTTGTTTCCTGTTGCTGTTTTCTTTTTTGTTCTCCAGGTAGCTCGGAAGTGTTCTGCCTGCTTTCCTGGGTCTGGGACTGCTCTCTGGGCTGTGATTTTCTGCTTCAGCCCCCTCCACTTGGCCCGCTCTGCTGCAGCACCCCAACCTCCTCCTTCCCACCGGAGACCGAGAAGGTGACTTCAGCTGCAAGACATTGAAGGCAAATTCAAGTAGCCAACACTCAAGCTGCAAATCCCTCTCTCCCAAATGGCTTTGAGAAGAAATCGAAGTTTTGTTCTGTCAAACACATTCAAATTAACTGGTCTTTCTTCGGTAGCAGTATTTAAAGCATGTTTCTTCCTCCTGGAAATGAATGGTCTCAAGACGAGACTCTTCCAGCCTTCAAAATCTGAATGTCTAAAGACTCTCCTTCCCAGTGCCAGGCAATATGAGAGATTTTTGACTATTCTCTAGTCTAAATGAGGCAGCAGTGTTATGCCAGCACCTTGTTTAAAGGTGATGCAGAAGGCTAAAATGAACATTTAAATTACGTCCTTGAGGTATGAGCATATTGAATATTTTAAGAAGGGAGACTGCACATGACATTCATTTCAGCCAGCTGTAGCCCTTTATTCTTTATTTCTTGTATTGTCGGAAGTGAAATCCTAACAATGTTGCTTATCCAAACTTCTGTTTCACAGGCTGGCACCTTGAAATTCAAAGGTAAGCTTCAAAGTGAAACTGGGGCTAACGGCACAAAGATGCGCTGAATGACACAAGTAACAAAACTGAAGGAATTCCACTGAAAAACATACATTATATGTGCACAAGTACAAATATACCAACATTTTTAAATAACCTGCACATTTCTCCATCTATTTTACCTCTTTTTAGACATTGCCCATTTACTGTGGACGCTTTAGTGCGCAGGGTTCACCGGGTTTCAAACCAGGAGTCCCCAGAAATGAGTACCTGCAAAAAAAAAAAACCAAATAAGATGATCAAGAAAAGGGTGTCCTTACGTGTTATGTGGCCACCTAGACATGCAAAATCTCTGAAAGGGGTCTGCACTACCACTGGACAGTTTCTAGAGGACCACAAAAATGAAGACAACCAAGAGGCATCACACCAAATGCGTCATACAAAGCTCCCCTCCACACACATTGGGGAGGTTCATCTCAGACACCTGTTTCAGGACACTTTTTCAAAATATTTATTTAAGGCTGCATTGCTAAAAAGGGAGATTCTAGTGAAATATAATGGCTTTGGGTAACAAATTGAGAGGTTGATCAATAGAGTCAATACAGTACCAGAGTACCAGTTGGGGTCTTCAAAGGCTTTGGCTCCTTTCTAGGTTTGCTTTTGTTAGGGATCATGTCACTTCTCCCTGCCTGCGCGATGCCTCTGGAAAGCACTCAGAGATGGAGATGCTGTTCCTCAGCCCACCCGCTCACCCCTCCTGCTCCCTTACCTGGGAAGATCCACTAGTTTCAGGGATTACAATTGTTTTTTCTCTCTGTTGCTTTGCCAGTTAATATAGCGCTAACTCACATTCTTTTGCAAGCTGCTAACCAGTATTTTTACCAAGGATGATCTCGTGATGCTGGAGTCCAAAAGAAGAGGTGGCTGCAGCCAAAGAGACTAGGATCAACAGCTAAAAATGTCTAAGACGAAAACCACATCTAGTCCCATTCAGACACAGGCTGAGTCTGCTCTCAATTTCCAGTTCCTCACTGAAAGCCAAGCACCTCCAGAAGGACTTTTTTTTCTTAAAGAGCAGTAATTTCATGTGGGTATATCTCGCAGAACGCTGTTTCAGTAACGAACCATTTGGTCCAGTATGACAGCCAGTCCAACTTCACAAACCCCTCTAACTTGCCCTCCCCATACTAGAGAAAAGAGAATATTTTCCTGATCAAAATGTGATCTCTTTTCAGGTACCAAAGCTATGTTAGAGTAAAATGAAGTTTTATTTGTGCACGTAGGCTAGAAGGATTGCTGCAAAGGGAATTTTCTAGTCCAGGAGACAAATAATAGGAGTTGTATTTCTTATCATCGCAGCAAATGAAATAAATACCTAATATTTCTTCTGCCTAACAAAGTAAGTAATTAGCAGTGCCATAGTCAAGGGAACATGCAGGTAAATGGAGCAATAATTGGGGTGATACAACATTTGCCCACTTCTCAGATGAGGGATAAGGAGCAGGCCAGCAAGTGAACCCGCATTTTATTTACTGCTACACCACTGGTAATTAGACAGCTTGCCATAATGGATTAGCAGCAGCCAGTGACACCCGTTATCCCTGGCAGACAGAGCAGTGTGTGCTGCAGAAGTAGCTGTTAAAGGCCAAGAAATACAAGTGTGTAAAAGATAAGAATAGCAAGTGCCCTCCCCATGTCAGGCTGACTGGGAGTTGAAAGCAAGCAAGAAAGTCAATCTTTAAATATGCCAGTTAAATTTAATGACATTGAGATTTTACTGACAAGTCTGAAGTATTTTAAGTAACGTCAGAATTATCTTGCTTGGGAGAAAACTGATTTTTGATGATCTTTTTTTCATGTATAAGCTGCATTACTGTTTTATGAAGGAAGCCTGTCAATTTGTCTGCTTTGAACAAAACACCTCTGCAGAGGTGGATCCATTGCACTGTATACTCTGCTCTGTCACCAGTGGAAGAGAGTATGTCGGGGAGGATCAGCATGGGCTCTGCCCACGGTGCCACGCTGCTCTCATAACCTCGCTGCCAGCCTGGAGCCAGGCTGGTCGGCAGCAGCTCTGCACCCCTGGGGCAATCTGCCCAGCAAGGCACGGTGACCTGTCATGGAGACCTGCTCCATCAGCATCCTTGTTTCCCAAGCATGATGCTGGCCTCCCATGGGGATGCTCAGAGAGCCCCTCTCTTGCCAAGGCAGCACGAGCATCACCATGGCAAGTATGGAGCTCTGCATTGTCCCAGGGAAAGGAGAGAAGGTCTTGGCCTGTTCACTTAATTGATTGATTGATTGATGACCTTCCAGCCACAGTATAAATCTCTTCTCACCTCTGTGTCTTTCTCTGGACTGAACACCAAGGAAATAACAACCTCTCCTCCCTGTGATGCTAAGGGAGCTATGCGTTTCCTAACTCATACGTCTACCTCCTTCCTCCACAGATAAAAGAGGGGCCATAGGATTTAATAGTCCACCGTCACTGTTCTATAGGCATTTTAAAAACCATTTTGTTGCCATTAACACGGGTTTTATTCCTGAACAGCCTTCCAGTTAGTTCATAAACACTCACACTAGCACAGAGGTCCACATCCCAACCCTGTGGCAGTAAGGTTTAATTCAGCAAGATGTAAAACTCAAATGCTCCTTAGAGAATTCCTGTTTGGGGTCTTGCCACCACTGGGCTCTTCCCAAGACCAACGGCATCATCTTCTTGTCTTCCCCAGACGCTTTATGCCAGCATGTCTTGCTCACATTACCTTTCCGGCCCTGTCTGAATGCCCTTGGTCACATCTCTACCTGCTTCCCCAGCTCTGCAGCCTCATTTCCCTGGGTTATGAAGGAGCCTCTCCTGTGCCATGCTCAGCCCCTGGAAGCCCCTGGTCACCTGTGTCAGGTCATGGCCCAAGCCAGCGATTCAACCTTTCCGCAATCACCAAGGATTTCATCTGGTGGTTTTAACAGCAATCCCGTCCTCCATTAGAAGTCTAGTGCCTTTTTAGAGCAATCGCTATAAAATCCTGCTGGGTTCACCCCTATTAAGTTCAAAGTTTTTTTTTTCCCATCGGGGACAGCCCATCTCTGGTCTCAGGTGGAGGCTCTTGCGCTCCGCCTCTCCTCTGTTGCACGGCAGCGACGAGAGCCCGGCTCAGGAGGGCACCCGGCCGGGCCCCATCTCCTAGTAGGCAAAAACCCTCTTCCCGTTGCCAGTGGGCCTCCCTCCCATCCCTCTTCCCCACTGCCAGTCACTGTATCCTGCTTAATGATATTACGGCCATGAAATATTATTTTCTTCCAGTTGGGAATAGGAATTTTGCCATGTATTGCTGAGCAGCATATTTAATATAAATAATTCCTACTGTTCACAGGCTCCCACTTTTATGCAAAGATTTCTGCTGAGCCCACAACGAAGAATTTTAGGGAAAGGCTATTCATTAAGACCCTGCCTTACCTGTCTGTCACCTCCACAGATCCCCCACTAGCAGAAGGGGTCATGTAATGTCTTATTTATACCAAGCCTTCTAGTAATTAAATTTCTCCACATCATTTTAGCACACACTTGGGTTTTTTCTCCTCATTTCTCTATTTGTGATGTGGTTTGATTTCTTGTTGCTTGTTCTGATGCTAGCATGAGACATCCAACCTTTTAAAGAAATCATTCATTTTTTTAAAGGTTGAACATGTCACAGTAAGTTGGTGCACCTAATATTAAATCCCAGCTATTTCTTTCAAAGTTTTTGAATGCTGGGTAACTTGCAGAGGTGCTTATGAGCTCTGTGACCCTGGCACAGAGGGTCGATGTGGCAAAAACACTGACGGAAACCTGTTTTTTGAAATGCAGTTATAAATCGATTGCATTTGAGGTTGGCATCCACTTTGCTATACGGTTACTAGTTTAAGGGATGAAAAGCACAGTCAAGGAGCACTGGAATCACACTGCTAGGCCTTGAGAAGCACAGAGATATCCAAAATAAGGGCTGAATCCTCATATCTTATGCACCTCAGCCTTAAGTTGAAAGAGCTCGTACAGGATGCAGGAATGGGCTATTACCGCTTTGCTGCTTCCTGGATGCTCCAGAGGAGCTGTTCGTAGGAGTCCTTCTCACAAATAAACCATCACAACATGGATCTTCGCTGGCAGCCTCAGCAGAGGCCTGTCACCCACTGCTGCGAGCAGTTAATCAGGGCATCCCAATCAGGTGAAGATAGGCTGGAGCATCGGTGGTGCGCTGGTTACACCTCTTATTTACGCTTGGGTTTGTGTGAGCTCTGCGGTTGTAAACATTCGTTTCTGCGCTGTTGCCCGGTGCTTCCCAATGATCCTCATAAGAAGGGCAAGACTGGAAACAAGAAGAAAGTGTTACAGAAAGAGATGAAGGAGAAAAAGACAGCAACAAGGTGACCCACCTTGAATAGGACAGCTCTTTGTGAGCACACAGGAGCTGGCAGTGGTGGGAGGACATAAGAAAGAGTCATCTGCTATCTGCAAGACGTACGTCCTGCATGCCTGGCACTGGACTCGGTGGAGCTGCAGAGGAATGCATTTTCCCATCCTTGGCTCTGCTTCCAGCCCAAATCAGACCCCAGCAGAGCAGTTTAACGGCCCGGTGTGGTTGGCATTAGCAGCCAATGTTGACCCTGAGATTCCACCTCATGCTTTTGAAATGTCACGTCCTGAGAGATCTCTCCTGTGAACTTGGGGAAATAACCGACCTCTGCGACCAAACGTGTGTGTGTGTTAGTGTTTTAAAGGTGGCCACTGAAATACAACAGATCAGGACTAACTCAAAGCCCTTTTTTAAGAAGCTACAAAAAAGATTGTAGCAGGCCAGCTTCAGGACTTGGATGGGTGCACAGGTTCAAAGAAGACAAATGAAGAGGCAGAGCAACAGTGGATGACAGAAGGGTTTAAAACTCAGCCTAAGGAGTCTAAACAGCAGCAAGCAGCAGGTGGAAGCGAGAAGGAAAGCAGAAACGAGGAAAGCTCTGAAAATCCTCAAGAAGAGATAGCTCACAGGACAGGACGTCCTGGTAGATGTGAGGAGGGATGGGGAAACAGCCTTACTGCAAAAGTCAGTGCAAGGGCAGAGAGTATACACAGAAGAACTTGTATGTTACAGACTGTGGGCAGACATGATTTTAAAAAGTAGCTTATGATTCTAGATGCCACATGGAAGACCTGACAGCCTGAAACACCTTCAAGTGATTCAACCGTTTCATTTTTGGAAAATAAGACACTCATAAGGCCAGGTTTAATGTTCATAATGCCCCTGCAAATTTCTAGAATCAGAGCCAGCCTAATGCTGGTTTCCTGAAGACCTTGGTCCTCATTTCTGAATGAAGTGGCCAGAAAGCGAGCTATGGTGCATGGTGTAGTGGTCTGTATCTCCACATAACACCCAGCCAGGCTTCACATAGACTCACAGACACTGCTGTAGCCCTTATCCTCAGCACAGGCAACTCTCCAGGTGCCAGAGGTAGTGAAGGCCAGGCTTTAGCAACGTTCTGTTGCTCTCACAGAGCTATTCCTTGCTCATTCACTCTGAACTTTCCCTTCTCAGCCCCATAAAGAGCACACTGAATCCTCCAGAAACATCTATCAGGATAGTCCATGCAACAGCAAAGATGCAAACAAATCTGCATGAAACCCATCCCGGCACAGAGCCCCCCCCCCCATCTCTGCAGCTGGTAAGCGTGCACACACGGGGGTGGGCAGCCCCAGCTCCGCAGGGCTCCCGTTGGAGACCAGCCTCCAAAGACCGGCTCCCGGAGAAGTCGTGTTGCCCAATGGCTAGTCTGGCCAGGCCTCCGAAGGCTGACAAGCTGAAGTTTGCTAACATTTAACCTTGCTTAACCCTTGAACTCAGGCTACTTTCAGCTGCCCCAGGATAATTGATAAAAGACCCTGCGTGGCATCACTAATCTGGGGGGCAGTGCGAGCTGTTCAGGTTCCCATGTGCACATATGGAAGAGTTTCGGAATGTCAGATCCAATACTTGATCGCTGTATCAGTAAAGTGTAATGAAATTCACTTTATTGCTCCTTGAATACATTAAATTTAAGATTGCGTAGAAGAAGACCCAAGACTTGGGGCCATTATTTGGTTAAAAACTTGGAGAAGTAATTTTTCCACTTGTGCTATTAAGCATGTGGTTTTCTTTATTTTGAGATCACACTTTGACTGGGTGTATGTACATCCATATATCTCACAACACATGTATGGAAACCATACACAATAACAAAATTGCCTTATGTACTGTTAAGGCTGGTTTTAAAATTTACAGGGTACTATTCTCTTTTTTTTTTTTTTTTTCCTGAAACGAATAATTTTAAAACGGTTCCATATAGTTAATGTAGTGTTTGGCCTTCCATTAAAAAGATACTATTAAACCAGTCACAGAAACACTAGCAAGTGAGTAAATGTTTAAACCACAAATCTCCCTGAAGTCCTATGGGAAGGAAGGGGGTGGGGGGCTCTACCAGTTCCAAAATGGCAAGATCGTATATCAGAGGTGAATAATAATGTGCAAAAAATATGTTTCAAGGAATAACACAAACTAAGAGAAGTGGGAGAGAAAGGACTTTAAAGGATGAAAAAGCTTAATGCCAGTAAAGGTGGAGATTATGGAAGTGTAGGGTTGACCAGTGTACTAAAGGAATGGAAAGAAAGAAAGAAAAAGAGAGAGAGGAAGAAAGAAAGAAAGAAAGAGAGAAGAAGAAGAAGGAAGGAAGGAAGGAAGGAAAGAAAGAAAGAAAGAAAGAAAGAAAGAAAGAAAGAAAGAAAGAAAGAAAGAAAGAAAGAGAAAGAAAGAAAGAAAGAAAGAAAGAAAGAAAGAAAGAAAGAGAGAAAGAAAGAAAAAGAATAAATAAAAAAAGAAAAATAATAAAGAAAAAGAAAAAAGAAAAAGAAAAAGAAAAGATGAAGAAAAATAAAAATAAAAGGAAAAAGAGAGGAAGAAAAGAAAGAAGGGAGACTGACTGGGAGCAAAGTAGCAGGGTAAAAACCACCCTGGCTGTAGCGATGCAAATGAGGCCTTGCTGAACCAGCATGCACGAAGCGCGACTGTATATTCCATACACGAGACAGTTAAAAATTTGAACATAAGGTAGCATTTCCTTTATCATATCCCATAAAAATAGCAATTTGCTAAAGCCCTTGTAGCACAGTATGGAAGGTGGTGTATTTTACTGATAATGTAGAGATGACAGATAGTCCTATACTAGGAGGTTTCAATGGTGTCTTGCTGTATAGCATAATAAATTGTGAGGAGCAGAGACAGAGGACAGTGCAGGCACTGCTCCACCTCCAGTAGCCAAATAATTCAGCCCCGGCTCAGTAATTATGCTGTGTGAAAATATGGGATTAATTAGACTGGTACACTAACACACTGTAGTCTCATTAAAGGCTGAACAGCATTTTCATAGATACTGCCACTTGAACAGGGCTGCTGCTAATGTGAAAAGACAAAGTCTCCTCTTTTCACACTCCTTGCTTATTATCTTACTTAAGGCCACTTAAGCAAACTTCCAAAGGCAGCCTGGCAGAAAGCCCTTTGTGGGATTTATTTTGTTATTTTACCTGTATGCCAGGGAAGCAGGGCGGGGGGAAAGAAACAAGGGGAAATGCTAACATTAGCAATAACCGCAAACTCTCCCTTTGTACCAGCCAGACTTTTTTTCTTGCTTTCCTTTTTCCTTATTTTCCCTTTCACTCCTTTGGAGAGGGAAGCATGGGGTGGAGGGGGATGATGAAGGGGAGGGATGTCTCAAAGAGAAAGAGGTAAAAGTTGTCCCCCATTGCAAGCCTCAAGTGTTTGATTTCAATTTAAGGCGTCAGACTCTCCGAGGGATTTGCTGACGGGGTAGCAGGACCCCTCGCCAGCGCCGCAGCCCGGCGGAGGAGTGCTGAGTGAGACCCGTGTCTTTTGAACGGAAAGGTGATTAGTGACACAGAAGACATAATTTATGCTAAATAGTTACTGCCTCACCGTCTTTCGTCAGCAGAGAAAAACCTCCTCCCGGTTACTCCAAGCCACCAAACAGGTCTCCGTTGCCCAGAAAGTACAAGTGTTGCTACATTTACAATTCTATCTCCATGGCTTCCTACAAATCGTGCCGAAAAAAATCGGACGTAGGACGATGGCACTTTGCAGACAATAAAGCCACCTCCCTTGGAATCCAGCACCTGGGTGAAAATTGATTTTGGAAGGGAAGGAGAGCTGTAACATAGCCTCCGTTAAGCAAGGAGATCTCCTCCATCGGCCTCCTGTGCTGCCCCTGCCTCCCGAGTCGGCACCAGAACCCACCAGGCAATGGGGCTCTGGTGTACCCTGGGCTCCCTGCTCCCTCTCTGCCCCTCTCCATGGCTTTGGCCCCACTTGGTGACACCTGGGGAAGCTCATTGCAGTTGGAGGGAGCTGGGAATCGGGGCTGGCACCATCCAGCAGCTCTCGACAGGGAGCGGGTTCCGTCCTCGTGCACTTTAATTCTGAGTAAATGGTGGGGATACAGTCGGCCGCGCCGGGAGCAGGCTGCCACAGGGGTGTTAATATATAAAGCTTGTCCTTTAAAATTAACAGGCCTCTGTAAAGACCTGCTTCACCCTGCTCTCAGGAGAGCTATTAGAGCCAAGAGAGACTTTGCCACATGCGTAGGAAGGAAGCAGGGGGTGAGAGAGGCAGGAGGGGAGCCCAGCGTATCCCGATGACAGACAATAATAGAGGCATCTGCACAGAAATACTGTGGGCTTGGAGATGCCTTTGAAATAGGTGACTGTAATATTCAAGTCAGAGAAATAGCTGACGTTGAATAGACTGAAACCTGCTTTGTGGCTTAACAAAAGTGGGCAATAGAGAGGCTGACATGAAACAAGTCAGTTTGCAGCAGGCTCTAAGGTTAGCATCATTAGCGCAGAGGAAAAATGATTAGCAGTAAAAAGCGAGACATTAAAAAGAGATTTAAAAGGAGAGCTAGAGGGAGCTAGGGGATGGGGGATGCTTTATTTGTACCTGAGGAAAATAAAAGAGAGTCCTCTCAGACACATTTGAATTCTCTCCGCTGCCTTTGCACGCAGAAGTTTTATGAATATTTACCTTTGGCGTGGTTTGGGGAAGGATAAATTCTTTGGCACCGGTATTGAAATCTGAGAGCGGTTTCTCCTCCCCATATGCAAATATCTTGTATGAAAGTGAGAGCCGAGAGCATCCCAAATAACATCCCTCCTGCAGGTAAGTGCTTTTCATTCATCTGTTCATGTGCAGGGTGATTGACAGCTGGACCCTCTTGGTCTGAGTTAGGTTGATCAGATTTGGCTTTAGCTCATTTAGTTCTGAAACACTCAGTAGGACTTGAGCTCCCAAGTGACAATGTCACTTAAAACAAATAGTATTTAGGCTTCAAAGTCTCGCAAGTGCTGTTGGACATGTTACCTCCTGACTCACTTCACATAGTATTTTAGGGCCTTCATCCTGACATGAGGAGAGCATGCAGCCATCCAGGTCTTCATTACACTTACAGTTAGCATTAGGGACGTTAGCCTGGGGATGAGGGAGGGAAAATTTAGTTTCTGGTGTCAGGAGGCTTTTAAAATACGTATTATGGATCACAAGTGTATTCACACTGCACCATCTTTACTAAGGCTGGTATAAAGGAGCAGAGTGGCTGTGGAGGGGCTCATGTCGGCTGGCCACGCATGTGCCACTGCTCCGCAGAGGGACATGTCCTGGTGGCACATCGGGAGCCCCGGTGAGGAGCCAGGCTGCACGACACTCCACCGGCGACTGCGTGTCTGCTGTGCTCTGCGACAGGACAGCCCTGAGGGAGCTGCTGCTGAGGTTTGCAGAGATGGTCTCCAGAAATCCCCCCGGTCGTGCAATGCACGCAAAACCAGCATGTGATTTATTTGCTCTTTCTTGTTATGGACGTACTAGAGAAGCTGCCCATACTGACTCAGGGAGGAAGGGTTGCAAACCCGCACGCGTGGTATCTGCACACGTGTAGTAGCACTCTTGAGCCGTGCTGTCCATGTAAATGATAGGTGTTATCCCTTCCCCAGCGACGGAAAGGACAAGTAGGTTTCCCATCTGGCACTCCCAAGGAGGCAAGGGCATTCTGGTGTCTTGACTTTCACTCCATGACAGAAGAGTGGATCTGGGATTCCTGGTCATGAGAAGGTAAGATCACTGGTGTGAGCTGGCCACGGTGGCAGGAGGTGGTGGGCAGATGTCCCTCCCTGCCCATCTCTGCCCGCACAGAGCCGCCCCGGCTGGCAGTGCTCTATGAGCTCTGGCCACCACTGAGGAGAGGCTGCCACATGGACGCTGAATAGGGACTGTGAGATGTCCTGGTTTCAACTGGGACAGAGTTAGTTTTTCTTTTTTGCAGCTAGAAGAGCTCTGTGTTTTGGATTTAGACTGGGATTTGTTATGAGAAGAACATTGATAGCGCACTGATATTTATAGTTGGTGCTGAGAGATCACAGACCTTTCAGCTTCCCGTGTTTTGCCCATGTGCAGGAGCACAGCAGGCTGGGGGGGAGCATGGCCGGGACAAAGGGCCCACAATTTCTAGCTTATGATTTGAATTTAGATTTAAGAATAAGGGCCAAATTGGCCAATGTAGTATTCCACATCATGCAACATCATGCCCAGTAGAGAGATGAGAGTGGAACGGGAAGTGGAGGATTCTTTTTCTCTTCTGTGGGATTCTCTTGATCTCCCTGAGTTCTATCCCACTCTTGCTCTCTTTTTGGGCCTCTCACTCATCTGGGATTGCAGTCTTGGGACTTACCTGTTCTGGGATCGCTTGCTGGGGTGGGACAGGCATTAGTCACTGATTGGTGAGCAATTACACTGTGCATTACTTGTTTGTATATATTATTATCATTAGGTATTTTTCATATATTATTATTATTATTATTATTATTATTATTATTATTATTATTATTATTATTATTATTATTATTGAATTGTTCTCCTCTCAACTCATGAGTATCCTTCCCTTTTCACTTTTAATTCTCTTCCCCATTCCCCGGGCAGTGGGGAAGAGTGAGCGAGGCCTGGCATCTGGTTGCCAGCTAGACTAAACCACGACACAGGTAAATATGAAATGCATCTCCACTGGTCACCTAAAATGGCATTTAGATACGAGCGCAGTCCCTCTGCCAAGAGTTGGCTCCCCAAGAGCAGCATGGGCTGTGCTCAGCCTGTGAAGGAAGAGGTCCTTCTCCAAAATAAACCCACAGATCAGCCCTCTCTTCTGCCCTCCCACCCTTCAGCCTCCAGGAAGCTAAAATACAAACTCCCCGGCTTCCTTGGCTGGGAGTTGTCTCACTCTCAGCTCCACAGTTTTGCTGGAGACCTGGGGACTTCAAACCTTTCTTAGCCAGAGAGAGGAGAAAAGCCAAGTGTGATAGCTGTGTCGTAATAAACACACCCCAAAGCGAGCAGCCCGCGTGCCACGACCAGCCGCGTACATCCAGCAGGATAACTGCGTGACTCACCAAGGGCCAGCTCGCTCAGGCACAGAGCAGCCACCATCCACGTGAAGCCTCACCATGGGTCTGGAGGGACCTGTGGTGTTTGTGGGACAGCTCCCTCCACCCACCAGCTGCAGGTGGGCAGCTCCTGTGCCCTGGTGACTGTCATCATCCTGGCTGCCACCGCTCCCCTCGGTCTCTCTTCTGCTCTTCAGGCCATCACACTACTTCTGGTGCTGCCTCAAGCAAGCTACATCAGGATGGGTTCACAAGTTTTGGAGGAGGAGACCCAGAAGAAGACCCCAGAAGATGGGGACTCCAGGCCCTCCTTGGGGAGATCCCTACAGTGGGAGCTCCTACCTCCTTCCCCCTTCTCAAACCACAGAGTCCATCATGGGTTAAGCAGAGCCACAGAGGTCAGGTTCTGCCTAATACCGTATGCTATTTCATGAGTCACGGTAGCAGCGTGCTGCCAGGAACGCGGTCACGACACAGACAAAGAGCAGGGTAGAATTAGGGGCATGGAAAGTTATGGTTTGCAATGGGCTTCATGTAAAATACAGCTGGTTGGAGTTGGGCTTTCCTCCTTCTCCCCTCCCGAGGGATCGCAGAGCTGCCTCCCCACCAGCCGTCTAGCTCTGGTGTTTGTCTGAAAACCGAGAGGTGAAAGCCCAGCGTGCTAAACCTCAGCCCTATAAAACACTTGAGTGCAGTTTCCGTGTATCTGCTGAACAAGCGTGTTGGCTTCAGTGGCACTACTCACAGCTGTGGTGTATGTGTCTGCCTAATCCCTGAATCTGGTCCTAGTTCACCACACCGGCATGAGCCTTTGGAGACTACAGGTAAAATACTAATGGAAGAAAATATGGAAATGCAATTTCAACACACCAGTGAAAGAAAATGAGTGCTGATTATGAGAGCTGTCAGGTCCATCCTTCTCTCATCTTGTTGTGCCTGTGTGAATAGAGAAATAAAATTAAAAATGCCTGAATGCATTCAGGAACCCAAAGGGGAACATATAGATCTGCAGATAAGGTCAGATATAGGGCCTCCAGTTTTTGAGCAGAGGGGGTGAACTTCAGATGTGTATGAATGAAGGAGCAAGTATCTCCAAGGCTGGCAAAAAGGGGACCCTCTCTTATGTTCTCTCTCTTGAGAAATACACTGCAAAAGTTAGATAACAAAAAACAACTGCCTTGAACATCTACAGACAGCACACTCCTGGGCAAACCTGAAGAACAATAGCCTTTTAACAGTCTCTTACGAGTGGAGATGGAACAAAATAAAAATGCCAAGGATGTTGGCTGACCACAGCATGGCAGGAACACCCAAGGCGTCCCCTGTCCCCTGGCAGTCACCTGGAAAAGGGTCACTGGTGGACCTGAGCTCATGTCTGTGGAGAGCGAAGAGGGACTTGATCGCCTCCCTAAGCCGTAAGGAGTTTAGTTAGTGGAGTCAAGAATATCAATTATGTGAATGTTAACATTTTCCCCAACTTCTTCATCAAACTTCTTCATCTCCTGGGAGTGTTCAGATTAAAAAGTTATTAAAATATCATTTTCTCTCTGTTTCCCTTGTTATTTTTGCATTTCATCCCAAGGCCTATTGTTGCTACTTAAAGAGAAGAAATCGGCTTTTGACAAGAATAATGACAATTTGGAGGCCATTGTTTTGCTCTGTTGTGGATCTGTGCTTTTTTCTGATACAGATGAATTCAAAGGCTGGTGCTTAAAACCTCAGACAGGAGAAAGCCAATGTTTGCTTCAGAAGGATTTTCTTTGGGAAGAGTACATTTTTGTATTCACAGAATGACATATCGGTCTGGGGTTATAAAGAGAATTTCATATTTAAAAAGCTATCTCCGAGATACGTGCTCCTTTTACTCAGCTATAAGCTAAGCAAAACACAGAGAGAGAGAGAGAGAGAGAAAGGGAGAGAAAATGAATTAGCTTGAACTTTTGCTGAGATAAATATGGCCTGATCTTTTAAGTTCAGTTCATCCAAGTAATCTCACTGAAATCGGTGGGGTTTCACCCACGTACTCGGGAGCAGACCTTGGCCCCATATGGCTTATCAATAAAAAAATGCTTTCCATACATTAATGAAATTTGGCTGTAATTAGAGACGAGACTCAGGGAAGTACCTGCCTCACCTGGCTCTCCACAGCTCCCGCCGGAGAAGTTGTGGGTCTTGTGGCTGCATCAGGATCAGGAGCCCTGTGCAGCGCCTCGTCCCTCTGTCTGGGCACACCAAACCCCACCAGCCACTGGTGCTTTTGGCTCCAGGAGCCCCTGGAGTGATGCCGGCTGGGTGGCCAGGCACGTCGGGCTGCAGGTAAACTGGGCGGCCAGCGTGCTCAGCTCACCTGAATGGTGACTGGAGACCATCGTGGGGGAAACGCCTCTGCTCTTCGCGTCGGTCCAGAAACGGCACTATTGACTTATGGTATGCAAAGCAGCACGTGACAAACTGGTCTCTCATCTGCCTGAAATTGTGTTGAACCGAAAGAAAAAGGGTGTGAGCGAGCATGCACGCGTGTGCGTGCGCAAGCGACGGAGCAGAGGGTGGGAGCGTGCCTCCCTCCGCCCCTACCCCCAGCTCTAACCATTTCTTCGCAGGGGTTTCAGGTCATCTGCTTTTCACAGGCATTGAAAACTAGTGGGAAAACTGAAGCCTGCTTGTGACTGGAAGCTAATGTAGTCTACATGCAGCAGACATCTAATATGATGTTATTTATTCCCATAGATCTGTTTATTTTGTTTTCAATTTACCAAACCCTGTGACACATTCCCAAAGGTGCCTTGTTGTACAATACGTTGCACACAGTAAGATATTCAGCCTAATTCACTCTTTGTTTTGTTTCAGTTCAGCTGCATGAGGGCACAAACGCGTCTGTGTTATATCTTCTCCTGTGACTGATGTTGCAGACTATTGCCATAGGGTTTTGTGAAATGGGATCTTAGTTAATCTAGGGCATTGTCTTTGTAGTGCTAAATTCTTATTTGCAAACATAATGTTCTGGCATTGATGCAACAGGGGAACATTAGTGATTTTTTTTTTTTTAGTAGTTTAGAATAGACTGTATGTATGTGTTTTTAATAAACTTCTTTTCTAAAGCTTTTTCTCCTTATTCTGCATTTGATCTGAGACATTTATAACACATTGCATCATGTCATGTTGATGTCTTTAGCCAGTCAAGCCAAATATTCATAAATCCCATGTGCCTAAACAGAAAATGTACAATGCTAAGGAGAAAAGTACCTGATATTTTTTACAGCATCCACAAGAAGGCAATTCTAGCCTTTAAACACACACACACACACAGACACTCACATACAAAAAAGATTTTGAAAAAATTGTCTGTCCATAATCTGTTCTCAGCCTGGAAGGATGATATCATTTAGAAATCAATGTTTTTTCTTTGCACTTCATTGAAAACTCTCATGTTTTCATTTTTCTTTTATTTCAGGAACGTGTTGTTATTCAGTATACTGAGGACCTGGTCTGAGGAACTGGTACAGAATCAGGAATTCCAAATTGGATGATATTATAAAAGTGTGCTGCAGACAAAATTTGATGTAAACAGGATCTGGAAGACATTTGATGAGATTGTGAAAAAATGAAGACGGGATGCAGCTTCATTAATAAAACAGCCCATGGCTAGCGAACATAAAGCCTGATTGATCATAATTACTGCAGTTCATAACTGGAAAACCAGACGTTGGAGGACATGCACAAGGTAAAGCTGGTTTGACATCAGAACTGAGCCTCATGTATTTATTGGGTGGCAACTACAGAAATCCAGCTTTCGCTTGTGATGGGTATGTTTCCATAACAGCATTTAAAGTGGTTTAATTTTCACTTCAGCAAGCTTTCAGACCGATTATCAAAAGAGCTTTCTTAGGAACCTGCTTGGATGAAGAAACCAGATCTCCCACACGTGCCTCCCAATGTGCGCACACTCACGTCTGGCACAGCAGAACCGGGCGCTTCACTTTGAATTAACGCCGACCGCGCGCCAAGCGAGCAGATGACTCCCCATCACCAGCTATTACTGCAGCGAGCTGTGCTCATCCCCTCGGAAGGGCAGGCGAAAAAGGCCCCGTGAGCTGCCACTTGCCCGATGGGCCAGTTCGCTGCGGCACGGCTGAGTGCGCGCACGCGGTGAGCGACCGCGGCTGACAGGTCAGTTCAGGCTCTCATTGCAGGAACACTCAGAGCCTGGCTCTCCCTCTTGTGCGAGCTCTTATATGCCCAGTAGAGACATCTCCATGAAGTATTGTTGCCTCTGTGTTTAAATCCATATGAGCTCCACGCTTCATATAGAGAAATGGAAATTTGCTAATATGTGTCCGCAGCAGAAGCCCCTAAAGTTAACAGGAATGATCAGGGGTCAGGAGAAGAGATGGGGCACAGCAGTGAAAACAAGGAAATGCTCTTTTCTGCCCAGTGCCCACATCAGCCTCTGGTACCTGCCTTGCAGGTGCACTGAGCATACTCGTGGTGAGACACACCGAAGGCCATGATGAAGTGTTAAAAAGGTGGTTTGATGGTCACACACCAGGGACATGTCCACATTTACCAAAGTGTGAGAGCTTTGGAAAGTTAAAGTTTATGTTAGCTCAAATGAGGTCCCCCAAATGGGTGGGGATCTTTCTCTGCAGTCTGTAGCTTTCCATCTGTGAAAGAGGAAAAATAAATCCTCATCATACCTTAGAGGGGCTAGAGGAGGACAAAGCTGTGGAGGGTTGAGAAGCACTCAGACACCAGAGTGACAAGTACCAGAAGAAATGTCCATAGAAAATGACTCATCCTGCCTCTGGAGCAGGCTTTCAACAGCACGCAATAAACTAGGCACGGGGCACCCACTAAATCATGAAGACAAACTATTGAAAAGCTGCATGTTGAATGAGCCTCTGCACACCCTTCGTGGCACGGCAGAGTGCAGGGGAGGACACTGGGGTGCAGCCACCCACCCACGCATAGCCAAACCATCACTGGGCTGCTTGGGCAGAAGCCTCACTTGTGGTGCTGAGGCGTCAAGTGAGGAAGCAGGAGCTGAGCCATGAACCTCCCCTTAGAAGAAGAGAGAAAAAATACATTCCCATCTCTTTGCAGGGTCCTTAGAATCATAGAATAGTTTAGGTTGGAAAAGACCTTTAAGATCATCAAGTCCAACCGTTAACTTAGCATTGCCAAGACCACCACAAAACCATGTCCCTAAGCACCACATCTACACATCTTTTAAATACCTCCAGGGATGGTGACTCAATCACTTCCCTGGGGCAGCTTTTTCCAATGCTTGACAACCTTTTCAGTGAAGAAATTTTTCCTAATATCCAATCTAAACCTCCCTTGGCGCAACTTGAGGCCATTTCCTCTTGTCCTATCGCTTATTTATTGGGAGAAGAGACCGACCCCCACCTTGCTACAACCTCCTTTCAGGTTGTTGTAGAGAGCGATAAGGTCTCCCCTCAGCCTCCTTCTCTCCATGCTAAACAACCCCAGTTCCCTCAGCTGTTCCTTATAGGATTTGTGCTCTAGACCCTTCACCAGCTTTGTTGCCCTTCTCTGGACATGCTCCAGAACTTCTATATTGTTCTTTTAGTGAGGGGCCCAAAACTGAACACAGCATTCGAGGTATGGCCTTACGAGTGCCAAGTACAGGAAGATGATCACTTCCCTTGTCCTGCTGGCCACACTAGTTCTGATACAAGCCAGGATGCTATTGCCCACCTGGGCACACTGCTGGCTCATATTCAGCTGGCTATTGACCAACACCCCCAGGTCCTTTTCCGCCAGGCAGCTTTCCAGCCACACTTCCCCAAGCCTGGAGCGTTGCATGGGGTTGTTGTGACACAAGTGCAGGACCCAGCACTTAGCCTTGTTGAACCTCAAATTTGCCTTAGCCCATCAGTCCACCTGCCCAGATCCCTCTGTAGGCCCTTCCTACCCTCAAGCAGATCAACACTCCCGACCAACTTGGTCTCATCTGCAAACTCACTGAGGGTGCATTCAATCCCCTCATCCAGATCATTGATTAAGACATTAAATAGAACCTGGGAGCTTGCTACAGAAGAAGGGCCATCTTTGGTCTCTTTTTAGTAGGAACGCCAGGCAAACGGGGACAAGAGGAATGAGGACAAACCCAGCACCCAGCACAGAAGAACAGACTGATAATTTCTGCTGCATTAGCACTTTGTCTACTGAATCTTGGGGGCAGTTACCAACAGACTGCAAGAGTAAGAGTTTGGTTGTCTTCTTTTCCTGACTTCAACGGGTATGTTGCCTAAGACTTGGCTCCTGCTCCTTGGCAGCAGGCTTTTGTCCACATCATTGATCTGCCACAGATCATGTCACAATGCAGCAAGACACACAGTTTCTGTAGCAGAGTGGTCCATGGGCAGGATTACCAGGTGTGTGGCAAGCCTGTTCCTGTCAGATCCAACACTTTAGCTGCAGGAACAAGAAATTGACTCACGGAATTGAGAGAAAATAATAATAAAAAGGGTCTAGAAGCTCTCCCAAGTCACACAGCATTTCTCCCATGGATCCAAGCTCCCAGCTACCAACAGAAATGCTCCTGTAAATTCTGCTTCCATTTGTTCTAAATATCTGCGGTACCTGCTGTCCCTAATTTTATCATCATAGCTCACATATGGGTTTAAGGGAGAAGTCTGAGCAGAAACACCCCAGACAGTGCCTAGCTGCTCCGAGCCAAAGCAAGGCAGCCATCCTGGTGTTTCAGATGCATCTCTCTAGGTTTCCCACCACCTGCCATCCCCACCAGGCTGCTGCCAGTCGACAGTGCCATTGCCTTCTGTTCAATGTGCCACAGCAGCCTCAGCCCCCTCTGCTGCCCTGGCAGGAGGAGGCAGTGGGCTTAGGACATATACGTCTGTATCTGGGTCTCCAGGCGCAAAAACAACCCCGGGCTTCCCTTTGCTGACTCCTTCTTAACCTTGAATTAAAGCAGAAGAATAAATCAGCTGAATGATCTGCTTTGCAAATTCATAGGCAAGGCTTACAGAGTGCAAGCAAAAATGAGAAGAAGAAAGAGCAAGGCCGAGAGGATAGCCAGATGTCCCTAGCAAGAGAAAAATCCTCCTGGAGCTGGGCATCTGGATTTCACAGCTACCAAACACCAGCAGTCACCACCATATGCTGAGCAGAAAACACAAACCTGTTCCATAACCGCAGCCACAGAGAAACACATCGGCAGATTGAAGAAGCTTAGCAGGATTTGGGGGAAAGTCCTGAAACTCTCTCAGCATAAGACATCCACTTGCAAAGACCTTATTGGCAACAGAAATGAGTCCTTTCCTTCCTCTGGTGCTCCTCCATCCTACCTGAATGAGATATGTGTCTTCTCTGTGGATGAGTCCCCTTGTGAGAATTTGGAGGTGTCAGAAGCCCACTCCTGACCTGGGGTCACCTGCAGCAATGCATTTGCTACGGGCACATCTTCAAACCAGACACTGTGTCCTCCATGGCACAGCAGGGTCACTGAGTATGGTACGGAATTGCTTGTCTCTGCCCTGTTCGTTGCTGGAGAAGGAGAGGAGAACAGAGAGGGAAAGGGAACTGGATCTGGGTTGTGGGTGCGTGCTGGAAAGGCAGGTTTTGTCTTTCTGTTTTGTCTGCTCCTTGCCTCTCAGCTCTTGTGTGCTTGGCTTTGTTATGTGGGAGTAGTCACTGCTTTTGGTTCTGGCTAATTCAGTTCTATTTCTGCTTTCAGAAGCTCCTTATAAAGCTCAGCTCCTAGTAGAGTAAGAATCAAAGACTCTACCTCTTACTCTGGGATTCGCTCAGTCTTTCCGTCCCCTTTGTCTGACCAGATGCCATCCAGAGGGACCTTGACAGGCTTGAGAGGTGGGCCTGTGCGAACCTCATGAAGTTCAACAAGGCCAAGTGCAAGGTCCTGCACGTGGTTTGGGGCAATCCCAAGCACAAGTACAGGCTGGGTGGAGAATGGATTGAGAACAGCCCTGAGGAGAAGGACTTTGAGGTGGTGGTTGATGAGAAGCTCAACATGACCTGGCAATGTGCGCTTGCAGCCCAGAAAGCCAACCGTATCCTGGGCTGCATCCGAAGAAGTGTGTCCAGTAGGTCGAGGGAGGTCATTCTGCCCCTCTACTCTGCCTTCATGAGACCCCACCTGGAATACTGCATTCAGCTCTGGGGCATCCAACAGAAGAAGGACATGGACCTGTTGGAGCAGGTCCAGAGGAGGGTCACCAAGATGATCCGAGGGCTGGAGCACCTCTCCTGTGAAGACAGGCTGAGAGAGTTGGGGTTTTTCAGCCTGGAGAAGAGAAGGCTCTGAGCAGACCTTAGAGCAGTCTTCCAGTACGTAAGTATTTAAGGGGGCCTACAAGAAAGCTGGAGAGGGACCTTTACAAGGGCATGTAGTGATAAGACAAGGGGCAATGGCTTAAACTGAAAGAGAACAGATTTACATTAGATCTAAAGAAAAAAATTCTTCACTCTGAGGGTGGTGAGGCACTGGAAAAGGTTGCCCAGAGAAGCTGTGGATGCCCCATCCCTGGAAGTGTTCAAGGCCAGGTTGGACAGGGCTTTGAGCAACTTGGTGTAGTGGAAGGTGTCCCTGCCCATGGCAGGGTGGTTGGAACTAGGTGATCTTTAAAGTCCCTTCCAATTCAAAACATTTTATGATTCTATGATTCTATGTCCCCTTGGTGATACTTATCTTACCCAACTAGCCCTCTTAAGGAGCTGGATAACTTTCAATATCTGTCTGTTGACCATTGCCTGGATCTTGAAGCTCATGGCTTCTTGCATAACAAGGTAGAGGTAACAAACCAACCTCTTGTTCTTCTGCTCCCTGCATGTCCAGGTGGATCATTCCCAAACACAACAAACTGGTAACAGGAGTCTGTGTGCAGGACCCCCCAGAAGCTGAACCAACACATGACAAAGCTGCACCAAGGAATGAGGATTCAAGGCAGTAAGAGTGATCAGAGGCTGGAAGAAAAGCCACCCTAGCGTTAAGCTATTGCTGCCCAGGGGCTTGCTATTCTTACTAATCAGAAGCTCCTCAAACTCGATGGTCCTCAGTTAATGCTGACTTCCAGGGCAGGGCTACGCGATACAACTGCTCATTCAAAGTAGCCTTGATAAATGTGTTGCTGCCAGAGGACAAGAATGTATTTTAAACAAGGTCAGATGTCCTGTTGTGTTGCAGGACATAATCCTAGCTTGTGTACTAGTCGTCTTTCACATTTCAATTGCACGATACATGCTGGAGCTACCTGCCTGCCATGGATACCCCCCCCTCTACCACTGCTCCCAAATCCTTGAGCATCATTTAAGAACACCCTAACAGAAGAATGGCAAAGCTAGCTTTGTACAAATAGAGTTGGTGGAAGCTACTGGTTCACACTCTTCCCAGTCAAAAATTATCTTCTGATGATGGAAAAAGTCCCCTTATATTCTACCATTTTGAAAAATAAAAGTTTTAAGTATTCGTCGTGTTCTTTTTTTCTCAGTTAAAGAAATGCCTGGCTTCCTTTGCTGGGGATCTTAAGCACCTCATTTAAATATCTGAAAACAAGTAGCCCTCCAAAGAAGCACCTAACATGCCCAGACACAGAAGAAATTAGTTAGTCTCTGGCTTCTATTAGCTTTACTTAATGCATATAAAAGACTTTGTGTTGGCGTCGCTGTTACACACACAAGGCAGATTCCACAGTGGACTATATTTGGTCTTGCATGCCTATTTTCTCCAGAGTTTTGCTTACTATTCTTACAAAGAATAAACAGGCAGGCATGTGCTTATATATTGTGAAGAGTGTATTTCCTCATGCTCTACAAGAGATTTCTTCGAATACCCTTTCATCGTTTGCAAAATTGTGCCCTTGGAAGTTTCAGCAATATTTGTTTCAAAGAAGTTTATTTTTGTGTGATTGATCGAAATCTCAAGCTGCAATTAAGAAAATTGCAGCAAGAACCATTAAAGGGATAGCGTCATTTTCTCCCCTTTCCACTAAAATGTCAGGTTTCAATGTCACCGCAAGATAACCCAATCGCGTGCTTGTACACCGTTCAGCCGGGCTGGAGTAAGCGTGAAACCGTCTGGAGCACTAATTACGAATGGCTGGAAATAATGACACGCGGCAGAAGGAAAATGAAAGGGCCCGGTCCTTATTGCTTCACGGCTGAGGTGTGTACGCGCCGTAACGCGTGTTATTGTGAAGAAGCCTCTTTAGTAAATATCCAAACATCCATCCCCACTTGTAGAGCAGCCTCAGTCCCTCCCCCATCTCCCTCCGTCTCTCTGCCCTTTCTTTCTCTCCAATTATAAACCAGCACCAGGTTTTCTCATCAGCCATCTCCATGTCTCCAAATGGCTTTTCAGTGTCAGGCCTATCAGGAAATTAACTCATCATGCAGTGACAGCTGCTAATTTTTTCCCCTTACATGTCAGATGGATCGCCTGCTGAAGCTAATAATGAATCACCAATCCCTGATTAGAAGGTGCTTCCGAAACGTATAACTGCCATCTGAGCTAACTTTTTTCTTCATATAAAATGATATCACCCTAGAGGAGTAGAAAACGAATTGTATTCTTCAACAAGATGGAACAGGGGTAGGCTGTTTAAGTGAGCCGTGTGCTATCTTAAATTATGGGCTAATATTGCACAGTAAAATAAGGGAGAACTCACAGCGCTCTCTTATTTTGCCAAATGAACGACCTTTTGTCTGTTACATAATCCTCTCACTAGAACTAACTTGGTTTCAAATTTCAGGAGTGGTTTTGTCTTCAGCCTTCTCTCTTTTTTCTTCTGTTTACAGCTTTTGCGCTCAGGAAGTCTACTGAGCAGGGAAAGTTGGGAAAAAGCCCCAGAAGTGGCTTTCCGAGGCCCGCATCTACCACACCGCCAGCTCCTTCCGTTGCTCTGCCAGCAGCTCCAAGCCCTTCTCAATCCCCACGGTTTTCTGAAGGGGACTCACCTGCGTTTCAAGCTCGGGTTCAGTTCAGGGCTAGCCCCAGGCGCGAGAACTTCGACACGCAGAGGTTCCTACAGCAATTATACAAGCTGAATCCACCGTCCACAAAGATCACAAACACATTTCTTCCAGGACCTCAGAGCTAACATCTCTGGCATTAAAGCAGCGTTTATAACTGACAGCAGCGCTCACAGCGCTACACACAAGCCACATGTGCATACCTCAGCGCATCAACTCTTGGCTCTGGCTCGTCTCACTTCCATAGCGACGTGCAGCTGGTGGGCAGGCAGAATGGTACGTAGCTGTGGGCACTTTGGGTTGTGTTAGTTTTCTGGTTTTGTTTTGTTTTGCTTTTTTGTTATACAAAATATTTCTCTCAATATGGTTTCCAGCTACTTCTTATCTCTCATTTCTCCCCAAAGATGGAGCCTGAATTCAGGGGCCAGGAGACACTGCCTCAGGAGGTGTATATCTGGTTCTTAAGAAATGGAGGGTGACACTGCTCACCAGAAACATGTCCTCTTCCTCTGGCTTTGTTTTCATTTAGGGTTTTTTTATTCGCTTTTGGTTGTTTTTTTTTTTGTTATTGTTGTTTTTGACATCCCCCTCCACATACTAGTTCAATGCTTCCTAACATTTTTACCTGTTTCGCATTGTTCACAGTATGATCCAACTTTGTTAGTGCTTATTCAGAATGGATAACAAAATGGAAATTAAGCCAATGGCTCCAGCAGTCAAAATATCAGAAGGCGACCGACTGACAAAGAATACTGCACTCTCAACAACTGCTTCCATTACAGTGTAGCCCTTGACTTTTCCAGGAGACAGGTGACCTGAAGTTGTTCAAACTGAACAGCAAAACACACATTTAGGAGTAAACAGCTGTCTGGGCTATACACATTCCTAGATCCACCGCACAAGTTCTTCTTCTAGGCTCTGATGGTGGATGCTACCTGTGGCAAAAGGCTCCTGCAGACCAGGAGCCTGCTCCCTGACATGCCACAGGCACCTCACCAGCACCGTGCATGCCCATCCCGGGAGCTCAGGTCTACCCTGAGTGCCTCCCTGCTGCCTCCTTCCCTGCTCCCCAGGGCAGAGGGCAGGGGAAAGCTTGGCAGATCCACGGAGTGATCCAGCTAATCTCCTCCCAGTTTACAATATGGCGCAGTGCCAGGAGCTCCGGCACCAGAGGGACACAAATGCCAGGGAGGAGTTTCCAAGCCCTGGGTGAGATCTGCTGTGGCCTTGACTTTCGGTGTACAGCAGAGAGCTTTTTAGTATGGGGTTGAGACAGTGCATGGAGTCCTTAAGCAGGTTGTCTGCTCAGGAATGGATGTCACTCTTGATTTCTAATGTTACATTTGTAGGGCACTAATAAGTTAACTTCAAAGTGCACATTAAAAGAAGAAGAAAAAAAAAAAAGCCCTAGAAAATAGTAGCTCTCCTGATTCGGCTGCACTCAGAAAGAAGTATCGTTAACCTGAGCTCCCAGGTAATTACAGCACACGGGAGGTTAGTGAATCCTTTCCAATGCTTCCAAGCACAGGAACACCTACCACTGTGGTGGTTTTTTTTTATGCAAAGGTCTGCTCTTTTCATTGTGCATACAATGTGATTGCTGGTTTGACACTGCAGGCTACACTGGTTTTATGAAGGATTAAATGCCACCTGAGACATATTTATCCTAAATAAATCACAAATGGTAAACTGCAGCATGTCAGTGTCAACACCCTGTACTGCAGCAGAAAGGTTAGCCATACAGGACTAAGCACAGCGAAGAATTAGCATCCAAGCTGCAAGACCACAGGGCTACAGTTAACAGGAGAAATGATCAAGAAGAAATATTTCCACTGAAAAACATTCAGTTTTTCGAACATCTGTGAGAGTCTTGCAGAGGGCCATCATTTTGTAAAGGTCACCTTTTTCCTGATAACTAACGGGAGTTGATCCTGTCACTGTTTGCTGAAGACAGTATTTAAGAGTAAGTGAACAGCCTGTCACTTTTAAGAAAGATGAGCAAGTCAAACTCGGCTAATTATGAATCTCGATGTCTAACTCAAAATTTACTTTTTTTTGGGGTTTGACAAAGACACAACCTTAATTCCTGGAAAATAATAAAATTTAAAAAATAATAATAAAAAGAGATGAAAAGACAGCGGGATCTTAGAGCCCCAGAATGAAGCACCTTTTCTCAGCAGCTCTACCAGAAAATACATTTTTAAACAGTTGCTGCAGGAAGGAACTATTGTTTTACCTCACCCCAACTTTCTTACAGTTGATAATTTTAAGATATTAAACATGATAGGAAACCCAGTTATCTCTAGAGTCAGCATGGCTTATACCCTAAACACTTGCACAATTATATTAAGCATGCATGAGGCACACTCCAGAAATTAGGTTCTTTTATCTTTATCTATCTAGCAAGCTAGAGAAAGGAAGAGAGAAAAAATGCACAGACATAACAGATAGCAATTGTCTGCTCCTGCTGAATGCCAGTTCTGTTTATTGCTTAATATTAAAAATCATGATGCTTCATTTTAATGCTAACATTTGATTTGAAAGACAAAAAAAATCATCCCCAAACCTTGCCAGTTTATATTTTACAATTTTTTTAAAGAAACAAAAGCAGTTGTATCACGAAACAAATCTTTTCAACATGAACTTGCATTGAACAATTGCAGTATATCCACAAGTAAATAACTGACATTCTGGACTAAGCAAGAAATACAAGGTCACCTTTTTTTTTTTTTTTTTCTACTTGTTAATGTCAGAATTTTCTTAAACCCCCCCATAACATTTCAGAAGTCGCTCACAAAATGAACTGCAAAATGGTATTTATATGAAGCACTATTTATAAGAAAAGCAAAAGACTGACAGTGACAATATTTTTTTTTTTTTTTTCAAAAAATGCACATTTCTTATGTGGGAGTCTCATCTAAAATTAAGTGGAAGTTACAGGCATCAAGTTCTTCCTGAATACGTGTAATCAAGAATTTTCTGAAGCGTAGCTTTTTTGAGCTCTTCTCTAAGAAAAGTCCTAGGTGATACCATGAAAGAGTAAGCTAGTATGAAAAATTTTATTTTTAGATGCAAAAAATACTTAATTTTGATGACTTTTTTTTTAGCCAGGGATATTTAAAGTAAGATTCTAGAAAGCAGAATGCCACCTGCTCTTCTTTAAAATGAAGAAGGGCACCGACTACAGTATGTAAGCTTGCCTGTTCACCTTGTTATTGTGGGGTTTGTATTTTTTGCTTATTTATCTGTTCACAAAATGCACGTGTAAGTGCAATTATTTTACTTCTGTGATTATGTCAGACAAAAATGACAGAAGGCAGGGAATTACTCTGAGATAAAACGACATTTAAAAAAAACCACAAAGCAACAAAGAAAGCAGTGAACAGAACAATACCTACTATTGGAGGGAGGGAGCTTTTTATCCTCTTTTATACCCTAATATGCTTGGTTTATAATAATCCCATATAGTAATTGTAAGAGCTATTGTAACAAGACTGTACTATCCTTTCCAGTGAACTCCTCCGAGGAGCTGACCTTCACCTCCCGCAGGGTGCATATTTGTTACCTGGCCAGGAGGATGTTGTATTGAGAAGGCTTTACAGAAAATGTGCCAGCGATACAGTGCTTCCATGGATCTGGTGATTTCCAGCTTTGCCCTGCATCAAGCCTAGGAGATGAAGCTCTTCATGCTTCTTGTACTTCATTATCATCTCTCTGGCCTTGAATTACTTGTGAGCCTCCCTCTGTATAAATGACCATGCTTGTTAACTGTTCTCCTGCTCTGTCAGGGGATACAGCTTCTGCTTTTACAGCAGTACCAGCCTGCAAAATCTCTTGAGACCCAGCTGTCTCTATCACAGCATGCGAGTACACACCAGGCTCATCCTGCATGTCTGGTGGCAATTCTGTGACGATGTAGTGGGTTGCACCTTCAGAGAAGTCATCATCGGAACCCTGAACCATGGCTTGAGCTATTCCTTCTGTGACAATAATCTGCGATATTTCCCCATCCGACTCAACTAAATCCATGTGCTCGCTTTGGACACTGAGCGCGTGGCTACCAGCTTCCTGCATAATTATCTGAGAGCCTTCTCTAGCTACCATATGCACAGTCCCTTCCTCATTTACAATGACCTGAGTGACACCTTCTTTCATCAGCTGGTCAGCTGCAGCCGTATCACATACAGCAAACTGTAATACTCCTTGGACCATTTTCTTGAAGGCAGCCTGAGCTCTCTCCTGAGATGCAATTATAGCCGATGGGTGCATGACCCGCGTCACTACTTCCATAGGTTCAGTATCTTCCTGAGTCTCTTGAACTTCATGGAACATTTGTATTTCTTGTCCCTCTGCATCACTGGGAACGCTGGGTGTCTCTGGGTTTGGCATTTGCAAGAAATCTTTGTGACTAGACCTGCATCTGTCAAGGAGTCCAGATTTGTTCTCCACTTCTCCCAGCTCTGTTACAGCACAAAGCAGGGCATCTAATGCTGAGGAGGAGTCTGGAGGATGGGCTGTAGCTTCAGAAGCATCTAAAACCTCTTGTCGCATTATCTGCTGCAGTACAGTGCTACTGGAGTCAGGGACTGCGTCTATTCGAACAGCCTCCTCCATATCAGTTCCTGTTCCTTCAACCACTACCACCTGTGTTGCACCATCTGCTAAGTGCTCAGTAAGTATCTGCCCTGGAACCATACTACTCACGTGTGAGCCATTTTGATTTGTAGCTATGACTTGCCCATCTTCTGTAATGTGGACCACCCTGGCCATCTGACCAGCCATTGCTAGAGTCTGAAGGGTGGCTGCTGCTGTTTCTTCTACAGAGGCGTCAATTGCAAAGTCGCCATCGTATCCTTGAATAATAATAACTTGCTGAACTTCTTCAGGTGACTGTGGCTGTCTTCTACTGCCCCGAAAGACCTTCTCTTTAACTGGAGAAAGCTCTTCCAGTGCTGCCGCAGTGAAAGGACTTGTAGTTTCCACAAAGGTTGCTCCTTGCCCCTTCAGTCGGCACTCGTAGGACTTGGACACAATGCCTACAAGATAAAATATGCCGTTAACATGGTATCATGGCAAATATCAGTTCATTACTTTAACAAATTGTAGCTTAAATGGAAAAAAAAATTCCTTGACGATTTTTAGATTTCACTGGCAGAAAACACAGATAAAATGAGCAAGCGAACAAAAACAATTTGCATGTTTTCCAAATAACATATTTACAGGTTGAAATAATTGCTGAGTTTAACAATTCTGCAGCCTATTAACAATTTAAATGTGTTTTTTAAAATATGCTGTATAAAAAAGCCCAGATAAATACAGTATACAGTTAAAAGCCATTAACACATCTTTTATAGAAGATTCTATCGGTGATATTTCAGTATTTCAGTAATGAATTTTAGGATCATATATTACATTAAACATATCTGAGTGTGAAAAACTGTGGCTGATCTTCTTAATACCCTGCTCTTCTTGGTGAGGTAATTGCCATGCTGTCATTTTGACGCCATTGTCTTCCCCTTCATTTCCCACCTAGCATCTTCTCCAGCACACCTGACTGACTCAGTCGCTAGCTTAGTTACCTAGAGAAAACACTTGGTAGTTTTCTTACGCTAAGCAGGATATTCTATAAAATATCATCCAGAGAAATCTCAATTACACTTCTTAATTATTTCTACATGAAATCAATTAACAAATTAAAATACCTGTAAACTCCACATTTCAACTGCTTGGTCTGCCACTTGGTCTGGTTTTGGGTCATTGAGGGTTTCCTTCTCAGTTCTCATCACTAAAAATATAGCTTCAGCAAAGCACTTGGTTCCCACAGCTGCACAAAGTCAAGCTCACCATCCTCAAAGCATGGTCTTGGGGCTGCCTTTGGCATTTTGTGGAAGACATAACTGAGAGCACCCTCTGACCAGCTTTGTGGATGTCCATGGCAGAACAGCTCTAGCACTCACTGTCTCCCCGTGGCAGCGCCATCCTGAAGAACTCCTGCTGCTCCTGTGGGTGCTGAGAAGCGAGCTTTGGGCCACAACCAGTGCACACAGAGAGAAGAGCGGGTCCCGGACACCGGGAACGAGGTGAAGGTCCAGCGCCAGACGGGCCTGGGGAAGGCTGATTAAGTCCATGCTGGTGAGACTGCTTGCACCCACCTTCTAGTTTAAATTCACTTACGCAAACTGAAATCACATCTTTGGAATAACAGGTGTAGCATCTTATCGCTAACACACACAGATACGCCATTGCTTGTTTGGGATAAAACAAGCAAGAAAAAGAAAGTGACTCTTACAGTTGAATTTCAGTCTAGCACTGTACTTTCCAAGCCACCAAGACATTTCTAGTGAACAACATGCTCCGTCAAACTCAGGAGGCCAAGAAAATTATACTAAAGCTGGTCTAAGGGGGCTCTTTCACCCAAAGCATCGAGCTGTCAGGCCCTAATCCCACAGAGAACTAAAGTGGGCTCTAAAAACCACAGACTCATTTGCTTAAAGACAAGTTCACACTTAGGAGCTGTGCTACTCCAAGTACTTGGCATCCTGCAGCCTCTAGCAACTCGATACACTAAGGTGCATATCGAGCTAACATTCCAAGACACCACCAATGCTTAAAAGATTGAGCTTTTGCAGGCATTTGTCTGTCTGTCTATCTTTTTTTCTATTACATAGCTTCTGGTGGAGAACTGTACTGTGAAACACAAGAAGTAATTTTGTTAAGCTGAAAGGCTGCAAATCACCTTCGCAAGTCCAAACTGATGTTATACAACTTTCTCCATCTTAGTTTGCAAGGCAGGTTATCTTTGGAAAAGAAAATTAACAATTTAAACCATTAGAGTGTTTCCAAGTGACGCTGCGTGATAAATCTGGCACATGCAATTGAAGTACATTTTGTGAAGCATAAGCAAGAAGGAAGCTTACTGTGGTGCGACTGGTTCTTATCCCCACTTTTCTTGTGCTCTCTGTAGGCACTGACATTCACAAGACCCCCCAAAGAGCAGAAAAATAGGAAGGGGAAATCAACATAAAATGACAATTATCTTAGCTCTTCCACATTTTATAATAGAGTAGGAGTAATTAATTCTCTCAGGAATCTTGCTTTGTTGACATGATAAAAGAGGAGCCTGGCAGTGATGTGGCACAAAATCAAAATAACTCTACAAATCATGCATTTTCCACTGGATTTCAAAATCAAAATAACTCTACGATCATAATTTTCACACGCACACAGGAAAATCATGACATCTTTCCCCTAAGATCATGATAGTTTATGTACGGCATCAGTGCACTGAGGAGAAGCTCCAGTCTGGGGAAGGGAAAGAAGAAGGAAATTCGTCCCGTTTTCGTCTCCTCAAATAAACGCTGTACCCGTGAATCTATGCAACGCCAGTCTTTACTGTGCAATTGAATGGGAAGTCTCCTGGGTGAAGAGCTATCCAGTGAATCCCTTGCAGCACTGATAATTATGCCATTCTGACTGCTTACTTAATCTATTTGAATCCAGAGGTGAGTTAAGCCACTTCCTGACCATTAAAGTAAACTACATGGGTAAATACTGCTGTCACTAAGGGGTGTGATGAAGCTTAACTACACCAACATCTTAACCTCAGCTCAGTGCAACCCCAGCTATTCCATCACAGTTCATAAATGCGATTGCAGGTCCATCTTTTGATTCAGCAATTTAATAACTTCGAGTGCTGTCAGTACTGCTTTGAAAAATGGCTCCTATAAAATGTAACAGCCTCAATCAGATTGTAAAAGATTCACCCACTGAAGATTCTTCCATTTCAACTATAATGAATTAATGTTGAGCTGTGTAGAAGTTCAAGTGTCATTTAAACTAATGTGAATCTACTGTAACTCTAAATTTTAACTGGACTATGACCAAGAATTTACTGGGAACATCAACTTCAATTTTAGTGATTTTTCATGGTAAATATGAATTGCAGATTCTGCCGGTTTTCTTTTGTTTTAGCAGGGAAAAGCCAAGGAGGAAAGATATTTAGAAAACAATGTATTTTGAGGCTTAGCTGCTACTTCGACTTTGGAACAGTGCATTTCTGTAATGGAGCACTGCTATCCAACACAACATTTGCAGGAATTTTTATGTATTTAAGGAACATATCACATTATTGGACTGTATGTAGCAACAAATCATGTTGTCCTACTAAATCCAGCCTGCCTCTCGCCCCCTCTTAAAAATGGGTAAAGAGAAGGGGTAAGTGTTAGCTGACATGGCAAACATAAGCTGCAATACAAGCCCACATTAATATCGGGAAAAGTGGACTTGTTGCTGATTGCATGTCATTGCAAATTAAAAAGATACACAAATAGGCATTAAAATGACAAAATATAATGACACGAGAGCTCATATTCAGACAATTTGTAAAGAGGTGTTTCATATCTAGGGGTGCAATGATCACAGAATTGGTTTCTTTCCAAAAAGTCTGTCGTTTCAGCAGAGCCATTATTTATCAGTTGGAGTCCTGAGCGACTGTTAGTTTTTTATTTGAAAATGTCAGGATTTTTTAGACGTTAAATCCATATTCGCAGGTTATTTTAATTCTCAGAGACCACAAACTCCTGATATAGGGCTAAAAGAAATGCTTTGATGTTTAATGTGGTTCTGGGCAACTACAAATAGGGCTTAGTACCTTTTTCCCCTCTCTTCTACTCAATACCTGTCTTTCTTTTGTGTGTCTGTTTTATTCTTTTGTTACTGTCATCATTTGTTCCCCACAGAATAAATACCTTATTCTTTTGTTAAGCTTACATTTAATTAAAATGTACAGGATTTGTGCAGTAAACTCGAATGAAACAAATAAAACAAGGGCCCCCTCTCTTGAAGGCATACGTTGTGAATGAAAAATGTCATTACAGACTAAAAAATTTTGCAGTAAACAGGGCCTACAGAGAGAAGTTTCCCCCGTAATGACATCCATAAAATACACAAATGGCACTTTTAGTACCATCCTGAATATGGCATTTTCTGTGCTCTACACACAATCTAAATGGTTTGATCATAGAGCATAATACTCCATTGGGTTTATAGAACAATCAATGTTCCATAAAATGATGTATTTATCCAATAGTAGGCTCAGCAGTTACTGGTGTATGACATTGTAGGACACTGGCTTTGTACTGTTCAGCAGCACACATGCTGGCTGTAAAACTTATCTAACACTACTTCAACAACTTCATCTCATCTGTGTCAAGTAATTTGTTGAAGCCTCAGCTTGGTTTAAAAAAACTTGTAATAAAAATTCATAGAATTTTCAGGAGAATGAAAGCTGATGACAATAGAAAGGTCACATTGTGGCGCCACTCGCGGGGTCGGGGGTCAGCCGCAGTTCTAAAACAGAAAGTAGATTTCATGCATCGTGTAGCAGATAAAGATGGCATTAAGGAGCCTTGTCTCACAAAGAAATGCGTAATGTGTTAGGAAAGTCTGGGCTAATATTATATGTAAAGCACCACTCTGCTCTCAGCTAGCAGCCTCTTTAGAATTCTAACCCTTCCCCAAAAGTTGTGGCAAGCGGCTGTGCATGGTGAGGCCGGGCGGAGGACATCCTTCACAAGGAGCACCTTTAGGACAAAGCAGTAAGTCATAAATGAAATAATCTATGACGACGAAGGAAATGATCTGCATTTACACAGCAAGCTTAAACCAGCTATTCTTCCTTTTCTGCAAAACTTCTAGCACGCCTGATTTATAGCACCCTATTCAGCAACACTTAATTTTTCACACTTTGGTGATTAGGTATGTTATTTATTGACACATACGAATATTTGGTGTCTACTAAAATGCAATGAATATTAAATAATACAAATTAATTAATTACTAATACGAATGCAAAGAAACATCTTTTCCTTCAATTAAATGCAGCCTTCAAGGAATTTAAAAGATACAGAAAACTCGACTTACATTGGGCATCATTTGAATTAAAAACTGATTTTTTTAATGTTTAAAGTTATTTGTTACATGGCAGTATAATATTTTGAATGGTACAGTAAGTCCACCACTCAAATTCATAAAGAAATAATTTAGGCCTTGATCAAGTTCCAAGTTTCTGCTCTTTTTTCTTTCCTTTCCCCCCCCCTCCCATTATTTTTGTAATGATCTCTACTTTAATCAATGAAGTGCGTTCTAAGAACTGTGGTATAGTGTCATAACTTTGGGATTTCCTTGATTTTCAGAGGCCATAATAATAACCTACATTTTTCAGATCTCTGTTCCTTAGCCATAGTAAAAACTATTCTTTCTCATTTGTAAGGCTTTTATGTGTGAGCAATGCATGGCTTAGCATTTTCTAAACCAGCTAGTTAAGCTACTAAATAAGAGGCTGTGAAGGCTCATTCATGTCTTCTGCTGAAGGAAAGAAAATAGAATGGGTCAAACGAAGAAGTGAAATAAATCAGCAAACCAAAATGGCTCTGTCAGAACTACTATGTCCACAAAGGCAGCAAATATTTGTAAAGCAGCACGAATAAGTATACCTATAGGGGAATTAATCAGCTCCCTAAGAGACATAAAAAAAAAAAATCCACCCTTGACACAAAGTACGTAAATCTCAAGAGATACCAAAGCAGCAAGTTTTTTTTCCTTCCAGTATATCATTATTGTAAAAAAAAAAAAAAAAAAAAAAATCCCCAAAAATGTTCACAGTTAATTTTATACTTAAAAACCCAGTAATGCCATGTTTCAATGCTGAAACTCAAAACACCCTTGGCTTCTAGCTTTGTCCTTAACCACTCAATCATGTTTAGAAACTTCAAGGTCTTCTAAGAATTGCTTGAATAAAGGATGAAGTTTTAACCTTTCAGGTATCTTAAACAAAGAAGCAGATGTCCTTTTAGCTTCCTTAAAATGTGAAAAGAAATATTTTTGTAATTTTTTTTTCCTTTTGAAAAACAGACTGAAATTTCCTGCTTGTTATTTTTATCTCAACACCTTAGAGGACTATGACAACAGCAACAAAAAGAAACAAAAGAAAAAACAACCACCAAAGTAGATAGCTGAGCCATTCAGTTAGAGTGTTCAGGCAGTTTGTTTGGTTTGGTTTAGTTTTCCTCCAGTGTCCAATTCACCTTTGGTAAAAGGCCTTCTCTGTGAGAAATTTCAGTTTCTCTTTCCCTGCATTCAAGGTCAAAAATGAACACTACAGAGCCTAGTGTTACAGAAACTATGGAAATAAATATATACATACTGAAACTCGGGTACAGTGTTAACATGCAGATTTTACAACTGCCCAACCTGCACAGCAACTGATTCTCTTGTAGGCTACTGTTCCTCTTTACCCGCTTGCCACCACGCGGGCTTGTCTACTCAAGCCCTACATGTAAGCAAAAACCTCACGGTGGCATATACAGCAATTACCTATAAGGACAAGCGGTATTAGGAATGTATTTGGAGTATTTTAGCCAGCTCTTCCAGTGCAATTTAGCAGCTGGAGATGAGGACAGCCAGTCTGGACGTTTCTTGGCAGTCCAGCTTCAAAGCGTATTCTGGCCCTCAGTTTGGAAACAACTGACATTGATGCTATACTGATGCACTTTTTCTGGTTTATCCCCCGCAGTGCAACTGGAAAGTGCATTTTTAGAGAATCTAAATCAGAATCCCAATTTCAAGAAGTACCGGTCGTGCTTGATCAAACCGGAGATTTCTGTTTCCTCGGCAGACACAACATATAAGATAATACAAAAAATAATATAAACGCTAACAGGAGAAAATCAGGGGAAAAAAAACTCCACAAGCTCTGCTCATAAGGCAAATGATCCAGATTTCTGAAATAGGTCTAGTCCCAGACAGTAACTGCTTTGTCAAAAAAAGCAAAAAACCCTTTTGTCATTATCATCTCAGCAAGAGTTTTTGTTTTTCAAGAATATATACATTTAGATCCTGGTCTTATAAACATTTATTTATCAAGAGCACTGCTTACTGCCATAGTTAGCCTCAATAGTCTCAAAGGGACTAAACATGGTAGCTTGCATTATGCACTGTGTTTGCATAATCAGGCCCTTGGGATTAACAATTCTGAAAGTGGCTAGCCTTCCCTAACGTTTGATGTACATATACGCACTAAAGAGAATAGACACTTGCAAGGGATATCTAAAATAAAACATCGTATTATTAAATGATCAAGCAGGAATTCTGTTCTTCTGCATACCTATCAAGTAGGAGTGTCATGATTTCTTGTATTAATTCTGATTTATGCACCCATTCAGCAAAAAGGAGCACCTGTTCTTTGCTCGAGGGCATGTCTCAACCCATTTCAAAAGCATAGCAGTTTTTAGGCGGAATGCTTGGGAATAATCAGAAATACTAAGTTTCCCTTGTTCTTTTTGTTAGTTAAGATAGCAGAAACTACCATTTACAGTGTGACAGTCATATCTGTATTTCATTTATGAATTCAACTGTGTTACAGTGTATATTCATATCTTTCCAGAGTAAATTACGGGAAATAACCATTTGTCTTCATTGTAGACACTTTTGTATGTATAGTAGAAAACAAACCTCTATTCAATAACTGCGCAGAGGCACCATTAAAATCAAATTTACAGTAAACAGAACCTGCAGCTGGGGTAAAACACTAACTGTTAGTATTTTAATTATCAGCGAAGCTTTCGGAGGTCTAACATCTGCTCATAGCCAAATGACAGCAGCTGCTTGTGTACACTTAAAACAATGTGAATTTCTTCTATAAATATTAAAATGAATTGTACGTTGTGTCTTCATTGTGGCTATATTACTCTTAAGCTGTTTAAGTGTATAGGGCATTTTGAACTTCTTTCTTGTGGCAAATTCGTAAAGGGCTGACCTCTTCAAAAGAATGAGAGGCGAAGACAGCAAAAATTCTTGAGTCTGTAAATTGAAAGTGTTTAGAGACGGTACTAGAGGTCACCCTCTGCCAAGACGTTGCTAGTAAATGCTAACAAAACATCAGCGGTAAGTTCTGATCGTTGTGCACTACAGTAACTTCAAGGACAGGACTTGTCAGTATGCAAGGTGCCAGGAGTCTACGGGATGGGTTATATCAAAAGCTAACGCTCATGTAATTAGTAAAGGAATTAATGTACTGTCTTATCAGCAAAAAATGTTCTGTTTCAATATCTAAAGCATTGGAGATGAATGTACTCTCTTTTGAGGACTTTGTCAAAATCATACATGAATGAGCCGTGATTCATATGGTTGGAAGTAAACTGTCAGGAAGAAGGAGCTATGCTGGGCCAATATCAGATGAGTTTTGCTAAAAAGGGCGAGCTTCGTAACTTAATTTTGCAGTTTTTTATCTGGACATTGACATACAGTTGATATTTTCATTTTTGTCTTTCACTTGCTCAGGAATATAGGAAAGAAACCTGGAGGAGCGACATACATCTGGTCAACTGGTAGAGGCTGGTACAGTGAGAAAAAGGGAGAATTACAACCAGTTTCAGAAGAAAACAAGGGAAGGGGGTTTTATGGTTTTGACTTGTAGAGGTTTTCAGTGGAGAAAGATCTATTTCTTTGCTTTTACAACATCAAATGTAACGCCAGTGGTTAATAATATTTATATATTTTTGCAATAGGTCTACAGCTGGAAAGGAGCACCACGATCCTTTAGTCTGAAAGCTGTAGGTCACGTTAATCTGTGTTTTGAAAAAACAAACAATTAGATGCTTTGGCCTTACACATGTAACCACAACATAGGATCAATCACCTGTACAGCTGTCCCCAAACTGGTACATGGCACGAAACAAAGGTGAATTATATGAATGTGGTTCCTGAGCTCCTGACATCAGATACCCCACCTCAAAAGACAGTCTCAGGGATTCAACTGCTTCTGAGAAGGAGGGAATAGGGCTGGTTACAGGTGGTCCAGGCGCACCGCAGAGGCTTTCCCCTCTGCTGGCCTCTCACTCCTCCCAGGGGTCACTGACAGGCTTATAATACCTAAAAATATGATTGCTGGGAAAGATGCTGATTTTTCAGCTCAGAGTGTCACAGGCTTAGAAGTAACGATAGGATTACTTAGGAAGTGTAAAGCAGGGTACATGCTGGTTCTAGGAGGTGGGATGGGAAGTAGAGGCTGGAGAGATGGGTAACTCTTTTATATCACTTTCAAGGGTCGAGTTTGTGACAAAGCCTTCTTTTCATGATTCACCTCTGGTGAAGGATGGAAGCAGCATGTTTCCAGCATATCTTCAAAGAAAGAGCTGTTCATATAATTGACCCTTCTGCTGACAGAAATATATTTTCAGTGCTACTGATACAGTAGTACTTAAATCAGCTGTCTTCCACTTCCAGTGTTGGAAGGCACTAGGCTGTAGGTAGATAAAACAAGACAGAAGACACCAAAGGTGGTGCTTTCTGAGCCGTTGCTGAGCACTACTGATGCAGGAATTGCTAAGATGGTGGATGCCAGGGCTGCAGGGGAAGTGCGAAGTACATGGTTGCACCGTAGTTCTGCGCACGGGCTCAGAAGCCCCTTGCTCAAGTCGCTTCCGCTCTGCTGCAAAGTTGTGCTTTCAAGATCTGAATAATTTTCATACTACTCTGTCAACAAAACTACCTAAATTGTTGATTAGCTAGAGGTAGAAATCAACAGCTTTTAGATGGCATAGGGAGCTAATCCTAAATTGGAAGTATTAACATCACTACAAAGAGAAACAGGATGTAATATAAGTAAATACAAAAATAACAATGCAAGATTCAACTTGTGCTACTGCATACTAGCACTTGTGGAGAAAGTAAATACGCAAAAATGACATTCAGTGAGACAGAAGTCCCTTGAGAACTGTAATGCCAAAGAAATTTAAAGAATGACAGTGTTCATCAAATTACATGTGAGATTATGAAAATGTAAAACAGGAAAAGAAAACAGGCCAAAGCAATTTTTAATTGCACATTCAAAGGCACGTCTGCTGCACATTGTTCTGGTACAGATACAACCAAATTATGTCTTGACCTCTCCAGGGGAGAGACCTTGACTAAAGAATATTCAGAATAGTGAAACAAGAACTACTAGAAGGCTGACTTGCGTGGAAATATTGAAGGTTTAAGTGCACGTATTCTGGCTACATATTCTGCAAATGCTGAAAGAGGGAGGAAAATTTTTGTGCCTTTTGGATCAGCATAATCTGATTTTGCTGAAACACTAGAACATTCATGCCGTACTGCGGGAAGACGATTGGACATGGTGAGCAATGGAAAGCCAATTCAGCTACCTCATCCACTTCCAGGTGCCAGGGTGACAAAGCTCCCAGATGGAATAAATTGACTGCAGAGTAGTTAGAATATGATTTAACCTGAGTCATCACCATTTGTACTGCAAATCCATACTATTCCAGAACAGCTCAGTGAAACACAGCACGCGATTCTGCAGTAACTACTTAGTTAACTTTTGTAAACATCTCCGTTCTGAACTAAAGTTCACCCAAGACCGTGGCGCCTTAAGTCTTAAAAAGCCAAAGAATTTGCAATGACTGTCAATCATATGAAGTACAAATCCCATTCAGATACGGACTAGTAAACAAACCCTACCACTCTGTCAGGTCATTTCATTAGCTCTTCTTATTTTTTCCTTCCTGCGACCCAATTTAGACTAGAAAAAGAGGGAATATTTTAAAACTTATTAGCGATCACATTTTTCTATTATATTTTAAATGCCATTTAGCTCTTACTTCTGTTAGCACTTGTTCAGAGATTTATTATATATGTCTGCCTACAACTGAAGCCAAGTAATGCTTAAAAGCATGTTAATTAAATGATGCCAAGCGGTTTAAAACCACCATGGTTCCTAGTATACTTGTCTGTAGCATGATGCACAGTGCAGTGAATGCACTTCTTATTCTGCGGTTACAAAGGACCTGCTACGGCATCATGAGTGGTAACATAAGTGAACCCCAAGCGCTATTACTACTGCTGGAATGTAGTTCACATTTTTCAGTTCACAAAATTTCAGAGGAAGGTATGATCATTTTCGTGAAAGTGGTAAAGTTTGTGATATGCCACAAGACAGAGACCAGATAACACCCTCACCAAAATAAAGCACAAGCCTGGAGCTAGATACCTGAAAGATCTGATTTTCAAAAAACACTGAGAAACTAACAGCTCCTGCTGACACTTATGTTACAGGGTTCTTATTTCAGCTACCATTTTTTAAAAATATTTTTTGCTCTTTTTCCAGCTACCATAGGTCAGCGAACTAACAGTTTCCTAACTTCTGGCACATAACAGACAAAACGCATAGGAGGACTCACTGTGGTCTGTCATTTCAAAGATGTGCAGATTAAAGAGCTTCTGAGCAGCCCGTGGCATCACAGGTTGAAATAGCTGCTATGAGTCCCAGGTAGGGCTTACTAGGAGATTTTGTATCTAGAACTTTTGGTACATGCTCCGGTGCTCTAAAACCTGTTGAGGTTCACCATTTCTTTCAGTGTGTCTCCAAGTACCCTTAAAACATTATTCAGGTGTTTCTACTGAAATAAAAAAAGCTATTTGAATGATATTATTTTCTTTATGAAAAGAAAATACACATATTAAAATGTACGCAGACAAAACAAAAATTATATCAGTGTGTAAAAGAACAAGCTAAAAGAAGTCCAAAATTAATGTATTTCTTTTTTCCACGTTACTTCTTAGGGTCTCTTTCACAATAGAGTGAATTTTATGCACGATTTTTAGGTCTGTGTGCCTAAAGCTAATTTCCTCAAAGCAGAATTAGGAGGTAAAATAAAACTGGCCTGCTTTCCACTAGTGCTAGGCACAAGCACATGCAAATGCAAACTGAACAGAACACATTTAAAATCTAATGGCATTTATCTAACCATGTACCTCTCAAACTGCATCTCCCGAATTGCTCACAATTAGTAATATCTTTATCGCTAAATAACACCATAAAATGAAAAAGCATTATTCTAACTTTTCAAGCAGAGAAATAAAAACCAACAAAAAGTGTGTTGCCAGGGTCACACAAGAATTCCCAGGTGTACTGAGTCCAAGCTTTATGTCTTAATCACAGCATTATCATTTCTTAGAAGAGCCTATTGTCAAGTCCAAGAGTTGAGGTACTCCATTTACCCACAGTGAAGCACTAGTCACTTCACTGCAATTTTCCTGATAATGCCCTGTCAATGAATCAACCCCATGTTCATGAGCAGAGAGGAGTTCAGTGTCCATATATCCTATAATGAGGAATGCCGGGCTGCAGCCTCTGCTGAGGTTGTCATAGGTGTCCACTGATACCATCTGCAATTACAGAATTTTATGAGATGGAAACTGGTTCATTATGAAAAAGACTCAAGTCTACCAGCTCATTTCACAGATGTCAGATGGTAGACTTCCTGATCATCACGATTCTTGCAAGTGCATAAGAAGGGGCCTGTAGTTAGGCTTTTGGGAATTAAGCATATAGCTAACGCTAAGTATAGGCTGAAATGCTTTTCTAAGTTGGACTCTCAGTTAGCCCCAGTCTGTGACATATTTAAAAGAGAGACTTAGACTCTTTAATTTCTGCTTTACAAGGGCCAAAACAGTACTGCTTGTCCCCAAGGAAGGCAGTCACAAAGTTAGCGAAAAATCACTTTTGCTCCCCGCCAAATGTATCTCTCTGACTGAAATAATCTGATTCTAACTAAGCAAAATGACTGTATGAATGCGTTCGAAAGTATCAGCTGAATGCCATGTCAGTTATCAGCTATTCAAATAAATGTATAAAAATATTCCTTTTAAAAGGCTAAAGTACATTATGTATATAACTATACATTTTTGTAGTTTTTTAAGTCAGTTTTATCAGAACTCTTCATTACATTTAAGAAGAATGTATATTGTGGAAAATATCGCCGATAAATCTTTGCACTCTCAGACAATGATTTCTGCACCTTCAAATCTGGTAACTAACCGGCTTAAACAAACATATTAATTTCAGACAATTCAGTATATTTAAGAACATAGACATTAAAACCATTCTCTAGGTGCTGAAAGAAGTACAGGTTTCTTCTGCAGCCACCAAGAAATGAAGCACTGTTTGCTACAACATAGCCCCCATCCACTCCTTCTGAAATGACCCTGTTTCTGTTGGAGGGGAACCTTGCTGCATTTATTAATTCCTTTTTTAACAAGAGACCACAGAAAAATCTAAGCTAACAGAGTGTGTAGTGAGAGGACTTAAAATACTAAATGCAGGTTGCAGCGCTGCTCCAAGCTCTGGCTGAACTTTGATACTCTGCAGACTGCATGGAAGGTGCTGATGACGACCTCCATCATCCTAAATATTAGGAAACCTGCTTATCTGAGAGACTTCCTTTCTCCTCGTGCAACTACCTCAAGTGGCAGTGACAGACACGCTCAAACCATGGTCTCTGGCCTTTCATATGTTCCCTTCACAGACCAGTTTCCATAACAAAGATATACTCCCTCTTGGTCAATTTATCACAACCTCCCCGAACACTTCCCTCCCACACGCGCGCTCGGTATCCCCTCTGCCTCATCACGAAAAAAACAGAACAAAAGCCCACCGACCATACAAAAATTATATTGTAGATATGTAGATTAATGGGCTGATTCTGGCATCTCAATTCAAATGGATTTACAACCACTGTGTTTAGCCCTGTGTGATTTCAAATAGAATTACTCCTGATGAATTTGAATGCAAATTCACAAAGCATTAAAACAAACCACGTTTAAACTCGTTGGTTCATCAGATGCAAATATTGTGCATTAAGCAGGGAATACCCATTCATGAAAATAATGAAAACTGACACCAATATAATAAAATCATTACAGGTTTATGGATTCTGGGACTTAAACAAGCCATACCCTTGCTTCTCCTAACTGATTAAATGCTTCTTTGCAGTTTATGTTTGATCTGCAATTCAAAAACAAATTAGTTTAGTCTTTGAGCCCAGAACCTTGGAAAATTGCTAGGAGGTTCTCACTCGGATTTGTTTGGGGAGAAGAGCTGGGTAAGGAGAGGAAACCGTGGGGGCAGGGAAGCGAGCAGTGCAATTGGGAGCAGACAGCACAGGAGAGGAAGCAGTCAGATAAATCGAGGCTTGCAGACTCTACCGGCAAGCATTCATAAAACCACCGCGTGAATAGCGTTGTGCAGAACAAAAGGCAATGATGATAAAATTGGGCACTTTTGTTTTATAAAGCTGGCACAGATGGGTCTGTCACACCATGTGCTTCACTTTTATGAAACCTCAACCGCCTTCACTTTGCATCATGTTTGTAGACAAGGGGTTTAAGTGCAGCAGGGCAATGTATTGCCAATTATTTCTGGGATTGTCCTACAGCAAGCCAGCAAAAATGAATGCAGCCATGTTCTCGCTGATACGGAGTTGCACCTAAGCAGTACATGTAGTGTGGGTCTTCTGTTAATCCCCCTTGTGTAATTATCATGAACAAGTTTTCATTTGCAGTTAGACGACAACAGCCTAGCTCAAAAGTTTTGAGTAAAATCTTTGTGCCTAGATTCTAAATTCTGATCATAATGACGAGATTTAAAACAGCATAACATTCCTCACTGAGACATGTAATGCTGATAAGGCACTACTTTGCTGCACAATCTATGCAGTATAAAAGTTCTTTGCTGCATCATGATCTGCTCCAATTTGTGTATAAATAGCACTTGTAATAAAAGAAAATGTAACACCAAGCTTTACTCCAATAATAGCTCCAAAAGACGCTGGGAGATGTAGCCAAATGTAGCCAACACAACAAAAAAATAAAGGCGATTGCAATAGCTTTTACTCAAAATATTTATTTTCATTTCTCTCTTCCTTTTTTTTTTTTTTTTAACCCCTTTCACACCAACATAAAGTATTTTAGACCAGAATGTTTAGAGATTTATACGTTGGGATGGTTTGAGGACAATTTGGTTTGTAAAGTTCAGGTACCATTTAAACATGCAGAAAATACCAGAAAGCCCAGCTGTGAAAGTAACTCCCTCCATAACTTTGGTCGTCCCAGGAAAGCTCTTACTTCTGAGGACAGAGATGCACGAAGGAAGAGATCTAACTGGCTGTGCAGTCCTTAAGATCTACATTTTCTAACGCTAATTCCTCAAATTAGATACTCAAATCTGTATTTAAAAGACCATTAGGCATTTTTATGAGGCAACATGCAACACCACACTGACAACATAGCTGACATTGGGCCCCAGGGGATTTGAGAAGCCCGGCTGTTCTGGCATTGCAGCAACTCAGTACCCGCTGTCTCCATCAGATTTTATAAATCCTCACCTGGCCAGCAGATCCAGGACTTCCATTCCTATGACAGCCCTGCGATTTGTATCGACAGCTTTGTTATCTCCAGTGCACGGCACATGGAACAATGTGGGTCAGAGGTTAAGAGTAAAATCGTGGCCACGTTCAGGACATGGACAGAATTCCCACTGATTCACAAAGTGATTAATACCATTTTGGATTAAAACAACAACAAAAAAATCTGGATTCTGCTCATTCTTCATCATTTAATGCCAGTGCTCTGAGATCCATCCTGGTTTCCAACTGGCATTAAGATGCTGGTTAAAAGCTACTCCTGAATGGCCTGGGATAGTCACTACGTGACTGTCATGTTTTCTTCTCAATTCTGAAACTGGTCCTGAAACTAGATTAACATAGTTCCTGATTACAGATATTTTCTGTGAGCCATGAGGCAGGAGAGGACCTGTTTTTTCCTCATGAACTATTGGCTAAGTTCTTGAGTACTGCTGAGAAGCTGCAGTAGCATTAATTAAAGTTTGTACCGGTTGAACTCATATATCACAAAACTTTGGCTTTAAGAGCTGCTGAATTCCAGATCAAACTCAACTTCCCAGTGCTACATGCATCTTCTGTTTTTTTTTTTTGTTTTTTGGTTGTTTTTTTTTTTCACTGTATGAATGTGGGAGAAACACAATACTCAAGCATAAAGGATCACCTTAATCTGCATTAAAATGAGATGTACGGGTATGTAGTCAAGTGCCAATCTGAGCACTCAGATGTGGAATTAGGACTTCCTATATAGGCACTTATTTCAGAAAGTGGATCTCAGAGGATATATAGGGTTGCCCACTTAGCTTGGAAAACCCTGCTCCGGTTTTAAAAGCTACTTGTCACTGCAGAGCAATTTCGAAGCAAAGTGGTATGTTTGGTGGCCTCATTTGCATGACAATATTCAGAATGTTCTCCTAACTCACAGCTATTTCATGGAAGGGTTGATGCATTCAAGCTTTGAGAATAAACCCAAATCATGTGGGTGTACCGGTGAACATAATTTTGACACTCCTCCCTGACCCCCCGCCCCAAACCATGTGCAAAAGGTAGAACTATTAAAGTGGGTAGTTATTATAGGTAACTGAACTAACCTGTGTATCATCAACATTTACTAGGAATCAAAATTACAAACAGTAGTTTGGCAGGTCTCTAACACGTTCATCAATTAGCTGCTCATCTCGCAGCCACGTGTATATGCTTTAAATATTGACATCAGTCATCAAGGTTTCTGTGAAGAGCTGTCCCAATATATTAACAATCAACTAGAAAAACTAAAGAACTTACAACACGAAGCACAAATACAGAATAGTAGTTCATCAAGACGGACTTCACTCATCTCCTGCACTTTTTTCCTCCTCTCTCACAGCTTGCTACACAAAATAAATGCACTAGATAGACTTACACTGCAATACAGAATATCACAGGCTGCTCTACTGGGTGGATTTCACTGCTGAGAAGCCGTAACACTAATTGTCAGTTTCCCACGATCAAAGTAATTTAGTTAAATAATTGGTTTACATTTACTATATTTTATTTGCCTCACAAAAATAAATGTTATAACAAAAGATCATCTGAGGAGGAGGCAATGCCATGGTGATAACACCAATATGGTGCCAACATATGGAGAAATATGTGTGTTTTGTGCATATAAACAATGACATGAAGCTTCAGCTGTTTAGAGCACAAAGCTTTACACCTGAGTTAACTTAATATTACGATATGTGCATTCTGGTGTGCGTGCGTGCGTGGGTACGAGGGGTGAAATTCTTCTGCTATTGGATTTTGGCACTGAAATTAAAGAATACTGTTTTAAATGCTGATTAACTGGTGATCATTTATAACTCATTCTTGATAGGTGATAAATGCTGGTATTTCTTCTTTTCTATTTACTCTATCAGTTAGACGAAGTCTGCACTCTTATGCAAAACAATAGCTTTTCTATACCTAAAACCAGGTTGATATGATCACCCTTCAAGCCATTCTTGGCTTTTCAGTGTTTTTCTCTCCTTTATTTTATATAATATATGGATTTGACCACAAATTTACAGCTCCTCCCCAGATGCAGAAAGGGAACACAGTAACTAAGTGCCTGCAGCAGTCGACAGAAGCTGTTTCCTTTAACCTCCCTCTAGACTACCAGGCGTGAAGAACGGCTGAAACGTTTTCCTTCAGCCACCAGAGTGGCTTTTTCCCAAATGTTGCTAGAACAGCTTCGTTCAGAACAGGCTGCCACTGGAGCTCCTTCAAAATTCTGCCAGAATGGCTTAAACTCAAAAGTAATTAAAAGTCTCTGAAAAACTCATAAGTCAAGGGAGTGGCATAACATCCATTAATTACAGTGCTCAGTGATGTCACACCTGTGACTTATTAGAGGTTATCCTGAAATGGGTTCAGAGCTGCTGTTCATAATCTATAATATTTTGAAGACTGCTTTCTGAAAAGTAATATCTAATCGGGATGGTACGTATTTAACGACAGCTGATTGCATCATACAAAGAATACTATGGTGGCTTTTGTTGTAAAACTACCATGGATGAATGCAGGCTTAAACACCAAACACACCACCACAAAATGGTGCAGCTGCAGTGGGACCATGACCCTGTGATGACTCTCATCTAGTTTGACTGTAGCTCTGCTAACTTCAACAGTCAACTCTAAGAAGGATGGAAAAAAGAACTTCGAAGGACAAATGTGATTGCTGTTGGATTAGGTCCTAATGTTGACTAATTTTTAATACGTTAATACTGCTACTGGAATCAGAAGGTCTATATACTTTTGCTTAATTATCCTAGGCTGTACTCGCAGGATTTAAACACTAGTAAGGAAAGCAAAATCCTGAACAGGTTGCCTGAAAAAAAACAGGGCTATGTTTATTTCCATCAGCCCTCAGATGCTATTTTTGCTAGAATATAAGACACATTGTCTATAGAACATTAAACTAAATTTTATAGAACAATACTAAATTTTATGATTTTGCAGTAAAACTTCTTTGTATTTGATACTCATTTACAGTAAAAAAAATCGCAATGTTTCTGCACCAGATTAAAACCTGTAGTTCACTTTTTTTCTTTGTCTGTTTTTAGTTTAAATGGAAACAAACCTTACAGTATGGAATTGGCTTAAGGTCACCTGTCTACAAGGGATTACTGTGTAGTTCCTTTTATATTTTTCCCCCTACTAGTTTGAGGGACAAAAGGGCAGCAGTACCCTAAGGGCTTTTTCAAATAACCTCTTTAGCAAATAAAGTCATACCCTATGTATAGAGGCCATTTTATCCCAGTCCCATGGGCTGCCTGTAGGGTAAAATACTGAATTTTTCTGGCATATGTCAGTGAATGTGAAAAAGAGGACCACTACTTACAGAAAGTTAAAGGCTGAATGAAAGAACGTGAATTTCCTTAATGCGCTAATTTAAAACATTGTATATCGAAGCTGAAGACATCAGCTATAAGCATCTCCGAGAAATACTGGAATGCATTTATGTGACCCATACAGAGACTCAAATACCAACAGCTGATTTACTGTGGCTTGAAAATGCAACAGATTCCACTTATCTGGAATCTTAAACAAACAAACAAATATATTTTCTCCGGGAAAATAAACAAAATGAAATTGGGCCTTTTCTTTATGGATGTAATCTTACAACTGTATCAACTTAACATTACCATAAACATCTCTGAAATCAGCTGTCAAGAAAGAACCTGTTATGCTGATATAAATTACTGTTATTGTTGGTTTTATTGCTGCACTTGCTGCACCCCACTTCTGTAATTGGTTAAAAGATAATGTGCAAAACTCCAAACTTTCAAGTATTCGTAAGGTATAAAATAATGGTTTTAAAACAAATGATTTGACAGCTGCAAATGCAGGATAACACCTAGTTACATTATAGAAACGGTGTGGATAATTACTTTTTTCAAAAGGAAAGACTCCATGGACCACGGTCCTGTCTGAATTTCCCTGCAGCTCAGATAATGTGCAGTAATACAAATCCTGTTGTCACCTCAACCTAAGTCTTTTTATCATCTATACATCAGTAAGAATGATGAGAGACGTCCCATGATTCTAACAGTCTTCCTTTGAAGGATCCACATGTTAATTACTGCACTAATTATGGTTTTTGAATAACCAAATGAAGTAAGCAGTCTATGGGAGGTACAGGCATAAACCTAAGACTGAGAAAATACTAGTTACTGAAGTCATCAGTGTAAACTGACACATTGAACACGCTTAAAAGAAGTGGAAGAAGTAGATTTTAAAAGACAAGCATCTTCAATAATTAGGGTTCCATACAGGAAAAAGAAATGTTATTTCTTAATGGCAAGTGCATTTAAACTGTTATCTAAAGATCTGAAGGTAAGCCTGCTTAATTCACTGCTTCTTCTTTTGTTATTAGGAAAACATAATTGTTCCAAATAATTAGCACTAGAGTACATCACAAGCTGACAACAAAATTATAGAAATCTTCATATTCAGATCCGTCTAGCTGGCTATTAGGAACAGTTTCTGATCATAACCCATTAGTTGAAGCACTGTGAGTTCTTGATTGCCACCAAATAACCTCAGATATCTGCCTAAGTTAACAGCCTCTATTTATTCAGAGTTTTCTTGACAGTAAAAATTGCTTACGATTTTTACAGCTGCCACACAAAAGAACAGTATCGGATATGCGTACTTGGAAAGATTAGGTGATAAAATAATTGAAATGTGGATTTTAGACACAATTTTAACTCCTAACTTTCTAAATGAAAAACAGCTAAGGGATTTCAGTGTGCTACAATGGTACTATTGGCTTTCCCGTTTATTAAAAATTAAAATGATCACGTTCCAAATCTTTCTAGTTGTGATGTCCAGGCTAATTAAAATAAGATTTGTTTGGGGTGAGGTTTTTTTGGCATAACAGCCCTGCTTTGTCCTTTTTTTCCCATTGAACACCGACTAATCACCAGCTAAAGATTTCTCTGGATCTTAGAGCTCGACTCTTTTTTTTTGGTACTTTCTTGTGATTAATGCCAGGACATAAACGGCTGTTAATTCATTTCTTAAAAAGCTAACTAGCATGGATAGCATGGCAGCAAAAGCTACCAGAAAGTGTGGCATATTTTTAAAAGACACTGACAAATGAATCTTCTGACAGAAATCACTGTCGTATCTCCAAAAGGAAAAAAAAAAAGCTAACAAAAACCCCACACGCGCAAGGTGAGAAGGGAAGCGTACTCTCTTAGTTACTTACCCAGCTTCAGCAAGTGGATTATTGATAATGTAATACAGACAAAATGAAAACTTGTTTAAATTTCCAATCTAATACTTTAGTTATCTATAATGCTATTTGAAGCCTCTTTCAAATTCTTTTTTTTTTGTTTTTTGTTGTGTTTTTTTTTTTTTTTTTGTGATAATAGCTTGGTTTATAAACCTCCAAAGCTTTATGTCAAATCCCATGAGGGATAACTTTGATTACTAGAGTAATTAATGATGCTGGATAGTAATACGGATTTTCTGTTAAGATTTGAGTTTGAAGTTAATTAGTCTCCACATTATGATTTGCTGATTAATTACAGATATTTAGTTATAAAGAGAGATGTTAATTATTAATCTAAAAAATCATCTAGTGTAATTAACTAAAACTTTGACGCCAGTCACCACTCTCCTTGTATGTAACTTCCAAGGTGCCAGTTCTATGGAGGGAGGAACAGGCCTTCCCCAAAAGGTAAAAAAATCTTTCTGCTATCTTTTTTGTGTATATAGTACATGAAGAAATTTTACTCTTAATTTGTCAGGACAAGCCACCCACTTTGAAGCCCGACAGTAACTTAATTCTCATCGAAGTACTGATCTTTCATTGCTTATTCTTACAATATGCCTCATCTTATCCCAGAAAAAAATGTGCTATAAAAGAAATTCCACTTTGAGTCTTAACTGGGTGTACTCTTGAAATCATGTCTTAACCTCAGAGCTGTGATGTTCTTCTGACTGATGGGCTTTGTCAGTTCCTGTGTTAAACTCGGGAACGAGCTTCAGCGTTGCTACAGATATCTGTATTTTCCAGCAGCAGCAGCGGGCTTTAGCAGTGCCAGGAAAATGTTAGAGGAAAACTACTAATTAATGCAATAACTAAGTTAGAATTTGAAATCACCTTTTGTTTAAAAAGAAACCTCACCTTATCTCTCCCCCCACACCCCCCCTTCCCTTCTCATCTGCAAGGAACAAATCTTACTGTTACTGTAAAGGGGAGGGGAATGCAATTAAGAAAAAGGGTTAAACCAAAAAGCATCAGCAGCACACCAATGTCCTGGAATTTACCCTAGTAACACAGACTCTGAACAGGGATCTGTTTACATTATCTCTAGATCATCTTGACAATATTTATTCTCTATTTACCTAAATGAGGCAATATGATGATATTTATTGCTCAGAATGGCTAAATATAGACTTTTCCTGAGCACTCAGTACCATAGTGGGAGGTTTTGCTCTAATCTACATCTTTAAACTGACAAGCTGGAGCATTCCTAATGAATGCCTCTTTTCATCTGGATGTCTGTGTGTATTTGACAGTATAAATATTTAGCAATATTGGAGTCAGCTTGTGATTTTACCCAGATGGACTGATTGATGCCTTGGCTTGACGTTGCCAAAGACAATCCATGTAGTTATATAAGCAATTTCCCTCTTACTTCCTAAGAAGCAATTAGGTGGCCAAAGGCAGCAACCCAAAAATAGTGAGAATACTTCTGGTATCAGCTGACAACTCCGAGGGATAAATAAAATATGGTACTTAAATTATTACCACTTTACTTTCATGAATCATGGGATTAAAGCTTTCACTTCTAAAGTACATATAAATTGCAGGGTTTCTTATGTCTGTAATTTGCAAGAATCTAAGTTAAAATACCAGCTAATCAGTCAACTCACATTCACCTTGGGAAAAGTACCACCCTTCCTTGTCATTTTTGTAAATTGCATGCCTAAGCACCAATGTTATTTTCAGGGGGGAAAAAAGCTTGTTGTCAATAACATATATTGCAGTCTAGTTAAAACAACATTTGTTAAGGTTTAATCGCAAATGTAATCTGCTTTTAAAGTTTAGACAGAACGCTCAGAGAAATTCAAGGGACAGATAATAAATCATGTTCTCCTATCCTGGGTGTGAACAAGGTAGGCTGGAGTCTTGCAGGTGTGCTGCCTTTTTCTCCTACGTGTTGCAGACTCTTGCTGGGTTTTTCCATGAACCATTCAATAATACAGGGACTCCAGCAGCTAAGTAGGAAGGAATTTTTGTACTACCTGGCTTTCAAGCTACATAAGCTGCACTTTTCGTATTGTTAAAGATTCCCAATCATTTTTTTCAGTTTGTATCTTTGGCACACACTTTGTAATTCATAACGTGTCTGCGTAACAAATTGCAGCATTGAGAAGTTTTAGCCAAATTTCATGCACACACGTACAAAAATATCTGAATACACAAAAATCCTGGATACTGAACGTCAGCTTTACATTAGCTATGCACTGTTTGCCCGTGTTGGTTTTACATGGTGTAAGATGCCTGCAATGATTATGTCATGTGCTCTTACGCATGTTAGTGCTTTGGGGGGAAAGAACAGTCGCACATTATTTTTGGTAACAGTAAAATTCACGTCTCAGCTATGTTGTTGATTCTGCTCCTCTCCCCAAACACCTTTAGTTTCTTTGTTTTCTATTAACTCATCCCAGTCTTTGTATAACCCATGCAATAACCCAGGAGAAAGGGCAAGGAAAACATTATTCTTCCTGACACTAATACCTATAGATCCTGTTCTGCAGCGATACCTCTCCCTATCACAAAGTATCTCAGCTAACAGGATTCTCCAAACTCAAGAGCTGGCACCATTAATATATTCCACAGGCAAGTGGGACACAATGCCCACTAGTAATCAGACATACACAGGAAGGCTTCTTGGGGACTGACTGTCTGCTTGTAACGTACAGGAGCTTTAAGAGCAGTACGCACCAGTTACAGCACATTCTTCTGAAAGACAATCTCTGACTTACCTGTTTTATTATTATTCTGCGACCAGCTAGGTGCCAAATAAAAATAAATGTATGCTGTTTTGTATTTATTGGATTTGATTAGTAATAAATTTGTTATTGACCAGATCCAGAGCACAGAGGCCTGAGGCACAATCCAATGGTCTCTACTCACTTGATCATTACACCCTGCACTTTCAATCAAGCTGCATTGAATTGTGTTACTCTCTGTTTTGCTTCTGAATTGTCTGGTTGGAGAATGGAAGGGAGGGGCAGGATGGAGGAAGAGTAAAGCTGATGTTTTCTAGTGAGAAAATTAGGAAAGAAAGGGAAGGCTGGCGCTTTAAACTGGAAGATAACTACGGTACAATAACAAAAGAAATCTGGTGATAGAGTGCACTGTACATGGCACAATCCATTGCACAGGTTGACGTGAGAAATGACTGGGTCTGATAAGGCAAAGTTTAGAATAAACTGCATTGTTTTACAAAATATGTCATCAGGAAAAATGCATTAACTCTAATCAGCCAAAATGGTGTGATTCATTGCTTAATTTCAGGGTACCAGGCTATAAATTACATCAGGCCTGCCACAACTAATTTTTGCAGTGGCATACTAGATGAAAAATGAAATGTCCAAGTGGCTACAAGTGAAATGCTTCCATCTTTCTTCCACAGCTGAATATTACTTACTCTAATGATGTATAATAGCCTCCAACTACACTTAACCTGTGCATTAAATGGCAGCACAAACTGTTTACCTAGAGTTATGAAGAAGAAAACAGCAAATCAAGCAAAGGAATCTAGAGTGTGTACATTAACCTCCCACATGCCAACATAATTGTCCCCTACAGATGATGTATAACACTGACTCCAAATCATACTTTTTTTTTTTTTCATTACACATAATAGCTTATGCTTCAAGTATCAAAAGTGTCAAAGCATGTGTGATAAATTGATGCCAAAATGTACCTAATTAATAAGTCTGACGATGTTTAGATTAAAACAGATGTTGGTTATGTTGTTAACAGAACAGCAGCTAATAAAAATAATTGCAACCTATATGCCTAAAAACTACAGGTATTATTAAAAAGAACAACAAAACCATGTCATATCTGAACAGTACAAAATGGTTAGTAAGCTTTTTTTTTTGGTGAAAATGTTCTTTTATGTACAGATACCTAACAACAGATCAAAGCAATTAATCAGATCAGCAGTACTAACAACTACCCCTTCTTTAAAATCCATAACTAGGCTTCACATGGAGCTCACTTTTACCAGTGTTAGTCTGTGTGCAACAAAAGATACTGTAAAGCATACTTGCTATTATTCACTGACTACAAATAAGGTGAATTCTTTGTTGATTACCTAAAAAAGAAAGATAACGAACTCCAGAAAGCTTCTATATGTGATGAAGTAATCCATGATTACTAGAAATATCTTGTAGATACTGTTGATTTTAACAGTTCAAACTCTATTAAAAATAAACTAGAAATAACACAATATTTTAAAACTAGCTTTAAATTAAATATTATCACATTTAAAATTTTGGGTTTTTTCCTCTGATGGAAAATAATTGCTTATCCCTTTGCTTCCTTTAAAAATACAGTATCCAAGGAGAATCAATTGACAGAAAACCTGATGACAAAAAATTCTATCGGTCTGAAGCAAGTTTTGGAGAATCTGATTAGGTCTCATGCTGCAATACTAGGTATTCCATTTTTGCCAAAGGGCCAGCTATTATTATTAACATCATTTGTCTGAATCATTACTCTGCACCTTGGTTCAGCAAACACTATGAAGATGGCATGGTAATAAATGACCGCAGGATTCTTTCCTGCTTCGGCCTGTTTTTATCTGCCACCTCTCTACCGTCAGCTCCATCTTTCTGAACCTCTCTGAATCCCCAAAAGGGACGGGGCGTCTATTTGTTTTCCACTAGGTTACCACTCTGTCTATTGTTGTTTGCACTAAAGGGTACGAATTCAATTCATTCTTGTGACATAAAAGCACTGATACAGTAAATTTTTCGCCCAAGAGAAAACACAAACAAAGTTGCTGAATACGGGCTAAGATGTGAAGCACTTGTTTGTACGTGAAGGAGCTTTCCGAGACAGTCTTGCTCTCTGAATATTGTTTTTTCTCCACCACAATCTAGACAATCACATTAGAGCACTTTAAACTTACACTAACCTTGCCAAATTGGTACCTCTTGCAAAACAGTGACTGCACAGGAGGGGTTAAGTAACATATCCTATATCCTATTGCACCTATAAGCAAGGGAAGAAACAAAGGACTGGGAGGTAAAATAGCCAATTGGAAGCTACAGGATTAAGTAAGCCAGTGCTTCTGCGATAATAAGGGGTAGTGGGAAAGGCAGATGAGAACTGATGAAAACAGCAAATAACCAAGGAGAAAAGACTTAAAAACAGTTAAATAAAAAACTGGAATGAGAGAGAACTACAAGGCACTGACTAACCTTATTTTTCTGCATGTTGAAATTCACACAAATTACTTTACCGTTTTTTATACCTAAACATGGGGAAAAATAACGAATCTGTCATCTAAACGAATCAATCAAAACTGAACAGACCAGGGATAATGTCTGATACTCCACTCTGCAAAATCAAACCAAAACATTTCAGAGATGTAAGGAGTCTTTTTCTTTTAAATAATAAAATGTGCATATTTTCCTTTTGAGCAATAAGAAGAATGAAGTGTTGAAAAATACTACATCAGGACAGACAACTCTTCAAGATTTCCCAATTACAAACATCTAGTCTGAAATTCCATCTTTTTGCAATATCGTAAGGTAGATTTTATGAGATGGTCCATTCACAAAAGTAAACCTCGATGTCCCAACATATGTAAACATATCAAGCTTTGAGGGAATTTAAGTCATGTAAATGCAGTTATAAAGCATACTTAGCACTGGCTTTTCATGGCCAAGGGCATCTTATTTTCCCAAACACACGGTTAAAAAGTGCCAAACTTGGTAAACCCTATAGAAAATAGCCAAGTCCTTTCTTATCTGAGTCTTAATAGTATGCTTAAAAATAACACTCCTAAATCAGAAATGTTATAACTGTTTACAGAACCTGAAAGGTTGTGTTATACATGACTTACTTTGCTATCAAAATGCTCTACATTCCTGCCAGAAGTTAAGAAGTTATCACTTGAAAATCACTGGCTAATCTAGCTTGTGCTAAGATGGATTTTTAATGAAAGTTTAATGAATGATAAATACTTGTTTCTTGATAAATGTTTAATTATGCCAATAATTACCAACTGCTGAAAACTACTGTTGTGTTAATAATGGCATTTTAGTACACAAGCAGTTTCATGAGTCATGATGCTGTTAAAGATCAGAATTCCATCTGTCTAATGCAAACTAGCAAAACAAAAGAAAAGTCTAATTAATATTTTGATACATTTTGCCTATACACTTTAAAACTGATGTTGTTTTGCGAAAGAATAAATTTACTTACTCCCTTTTTGAGAGAAGAAATAAATTTCTCAGAGCCATTATGTTATTAATCATTACTACTACTTGAACCTAAAAACTGAAAGAGAAGAAGAAATCAAACCAGATGTAGCATTTTTATGAAGGCTTTTTGTTTACTTTTTTGGAAGAGGAGAGAATGGGCCATCATGGTGATGAGATTGAGCTTCAGTCTGAAATATTTTGAAACATTTGGATACCACACTACTTTTGTCACACTCCTCTGCAGAGTTATCTAGGGCTATTTCCCTGATGTTAAAAAGCCAGCAGACTGCAACCCTCACCTCTTAGAAGCAAGGGGCCCAGAAACATCAAATTGTCACGGTGCCCTCCAGTGGGGCCAGATAACATGGAGATCATATTAGAAGTGGAAAGAAGATAACAATACAGATATGTAATAAATCAGGACAAAGTAAAAAGACAGAAGAATAATTGCTGGGAAAAATAATGGGAGATCAAGATTTTCACTGGATTCCTCCTAGTTTGAAAATATCTTCCATATTCGTTGTGCTCATGGTACTTATTTCTGCTCTGCCTCTCACGTAATTGCCACAGTACCTGTGGTCAGCCTAGCCAGGCATCCCGGGAACGTACTGATCCATCAGGCATGCCACAGCACACAAGAACCTCAAGGTGTGCCCTGGTCTTCCCTCAGAGTGCAAACTGTAGGCTTGCAACCTGTGCAGCATGCAAGCCTGGTTTTGAAGATGGCCTTGGGACTGCCCTTCATATAAAGTGCTGTAGGTCTGATCCAAACTCCACTGAAATCAGTAAAAAGATTTCCCATGGACTGCCAAGAATTCTCAATCAGGCCCTGTCTAAAATGCTAGGGCTACATCCATTATATAGTCAACAAGTGTAAATTCACTGTAGGCATGCTAATTTGTAAGGAAGTACTGCAACATACGTCAGCTGAGATCTGGCTTATTATTAACATATTGTTGAACAGATACTTGAATATGACAAAAATACCTTCACCTGTGAGATTCAAAATATAAACAGTATCGTACTGTTCTATGAAACAGCACATTAGAAAAAATGTATTTATTGAGGTGGAAATTAAGATTTTAATTATTGAAATTCCACTTCTTCCCTGCATCAGCTCCAAGGTTATGACATATTTTGCATCAGGATATTTAAAAGGAGTTTCTGATTCTTATAGATGTTGAGTTTACATTCTTACAAATGTTGAGTTTTTCTTTCTTTTTGAACCCATTTAAAATTTCAATTTAAATGGATCTTTGCTTTTTCACTGCAAAGACTGGACAGAGCACTACAAAACTTATTTTATTCCGTAATCTTGTACCTCATGTAGGTTCGTCTAGGGGATCCCACAAATTGTTTCCATTTCCTACATCTACAACTCAACAACACAAATCTGTTTTCTACATAAATGCAATGAACTTTTTGAGATGGTATTCTTCTTATTTAATGTTTATGTAATCTTCACTGTGCATCACAATGTATTGGAGGAGTTTGACCTCTACTTGGGTACCTTACAGAATACTTTGATTCTGAAACTATTCTTGCAGTTTTGAGAATTGCCTGACATCTTTGATTTATTTCTCAGTATGTTTTTTGCAGATTGGCAGTAGTTCATACAAAAAGATTGTTAACCACGTAAACAGGCAATAAACTCAAATACTGAATCAAACATATTAATGACATTTCAGAAAGGAGTTTCTCTTGCTGGAGAGAGAGGGATGCTGCTGTGGATTAGTACAGTGAGCATGTTAGCATCCATATAGCATCTGCAATGCAATGCAGAAGTCAGCACAGTGAAACAGAAAACAAAGCCCATCCTGACAAACGGCTGGTGGCTAATAACACTTCCTCCATAAGATTAACTTAAGAGAGTGAAGTAAAAATTCAAAGGTATACTCATACTTACACTGACAACTTTTCTGCAGTTGAATCATAGTGGGCTATTGCTCTAAGGTTATAAAAATTACCTTGATTGTACAGCAATGGACGATATCATCAGTTACAGCCTTTTTGGTGCTGTCATACGGTGTTCTGTAACACTTAGAACCTAAAGGCAGTAATTTATAGCTATCATCCTCTTCAAGAGTCTTTTTTTTTTTAAATAGATGCAAAAACCATGCACCCCCTAATGCTACAGGAAATTTTACACACCGCAACTAATCAAAACCATAAGGAAACTGGCCATTTCACCTGAGTCAAAATGTTCCCCAAACTCATGGGGGGGACAGACTCCAGTCCCATATGACAGTGGGACGGGCAAGTCATTCCTAAATCCCATTGATTTCAGGAAAAGGGGCTGCTTTGCTCCTCATAAGTCCTTCTGATAGCAGAGCAGATCAGCTAACCTTACCCAAAAGCTTTATCATAAATTATAAAAATATTGATTTTCTCAGTGAAGGAATACAGCAATTTACAACCCACACAGTTTTTAAAGTTAGTTCAGTTCTAAGTAACTTGTCTACAAAACTTTCATTCCATTGCAATATTACAGTGGAGTTTATATTAGAAATGCTGCTTACAAAAATCAAATATGTCTTAATCCCATTGCCCGCAGCCTTCATACTCTATTTCAAATTCTTTGCAAACATTACTTCTCTTGAAGCCAACAAACATAATTTTTTTTTGTCCTGAATATCTCAGAAACAATTAAATACATGCTGTGTTAATATTAATATCTTGGGTTTTGTTGCTTTTAAGTCTTGGTAATATACAGATAAAAACCGCCTGCGCCTACAGTTGCTGGACTGGGTGGAGCTATGCTGACTGAAGCTGAAAGGCGGAAGATTTCTCCTAAAAATACATGGTAGAGACAGCCATATATTAAAGTTTCACTCCACATAAATGGAATGTCACTCTTTTATAACTACAGTCCACTATGATAATCCTCTTGGAATGCATTAATTATCATCCACCAGATAAGTGTCAAAAGCTACATTCCTAAAGGATTATCAATTCCCACCCAATTTCTACTGCAGCTGAATAAGGAAGAAGAAAAGTTAGTGGAAAAAGAAGAAGCGTCAAGAAGCTCTTAGTCTTCCCACAGTTATTCTCTATTCAGAATGAAAGTATGGCCTTTCGAAACAGCTCAGCCATTCATATAGCTTTCATCACAACTGCACAAGTAAGGGAGAGGCACTGACATGGTATCCATGTTAAAATAGGAACGATTTTGTCCTGTAGATTCTTTCATTATATAGCGACATTCTCCTTAGAAGTCAAGGGAAAAAGAAAGAAAACCTTTCGCTGCTAGTAGGCTTCAATGAAGACATCAAAACCATAAAATAGCAGCCTTTCTTCTTCAAGTTAAGGTATTTTTAACCATACACCAAATGATTTTCCACTGCATTTTAGTTTTACTATTTTTTTTTTCTATGTCTTCACTTTTCTACTGTTGAAGAGAACCAAACTCAAACAAAACACTCAAAAAAAATTCTGTGAGAAACTTGTTTAACTACACAGGCCAAAGAAGGTATAGAAAAAGTAAAGCATTCCAGAGAGATGGAGTGAGACTAAAAACCGAATGGAAAGAAAATTTGGGTTATTTTTGGAAAAAAGTTACATAGCTACAGCCTTCCAGATACACACAATTACTGAAATTGTGCGTAGGTTTTTTTATAGGCTTCAGGTTGTAGTTTACTACTTTGTGTTTAGGCAACTGCGTGCAGTCTTGCCATTTGTGAAAAATTCAGTCCATGCAACCTCACAACAATAAACAGGATGTAATCGATTAAGAAATACACACACATCCAAATACACGAATGGGTAATACTGTTTAAACCAGCCCCACAAATTGCCCTGCAGGTCCGACATTATGCCTACAACCTCGTTAATCTCAGAAACTGAGGTGGAGATGGGATAGGAGAATTCTATCCATTCAAGGCAGGCTTAGGAGCACAGGGAAGTTAGTGGTGAGCCTCTTCATATTGCTTTTGCCTCTGAGTCAGCAATGAAATTATACCCTCGCATAGCAGTAAACAGCATTAGTACTGTTTTATTTACAATTTATATTTTGTAATTGTTCTTAGGGGTATTGTGCCAAGCCCTGTACAAACACAGGAGCTAAGGGAAGCCACCCATTGAAAGGGCTCACCATCTAAAGGAACAATTAGAGTAAACTAATAGTAGTGAAAGCATAATGTTGAACAACTCACACACATGGTCACGATACCATGGAATAAAGGCCTTTTATTCCCCAAACCAGGACATTTCAAGCCATTAAGAATACTGACTTTTTATTACATTTGTTGCTATCACTGTGGGGCACCATGCAGGTGGAAATGCTGTGCAATTTTTCAGATGAGACACTTTTGGCAGATTCCTGTAGCACATTTTCCAAAAATAAGGATGTCCTGGTAAAATTCCAAAATTTTTTAGGTACATTATGCTTATCTGGGTTTCCCCTACAGTTTAAACTGAAAATGACATTAGTCATGTAACGTTGCTGCTCTCTGTTGAAAATCCTACAAGTTTCACCTAGGCTATGGCTGGTTTTCAGTGAGGAGTCAGTCTTCTGGATGTGCTGGAAGATTATAGAATCATAGAATCATTTAGGTTGGAAAAGACCTTAAAGATCATCAAGTCCAACTGTTAACCTAGCACTGCCAAGTCCACCACTAAACCATGTCCCTAAGTGCCACATCTACGTGTCTTTTAAATATCTCCAGGGATGGTGATTTTAACAGGTTTCAACATCCTTTGAGATAGGAGATGCTACAGAAATACAAAATTATTACAGTAAGTTCAGAATTGTCGAGGGAATTGGAATGCTGAATTGAAAAACACATTGCTTGTTTCTTCCTGGACAGGCATAGTCAGTATTTATTAGTAGGCACCCATGGATCTGAAACCAATCACACTTCTACCCCACCTTGTACAACAGTAACAGCGGATCTTCCACTATCACTGCAATAGGATGAGATTTCGGGTTTTGTTTGTTTAGCAGGGCTTTTTAAATGAAAACTTTGGGACATCTGCGGGTGCCTTGTATTATATTAACACATGCACCTCACTGTCTCCTGTCTTAACAGTGTGTTGTCACATTTGCAGTTTGGGCAAGACAGAATTGCTCATCTTCCCCTCACAGCCCATCTGGTTTCTCCCAAGCTGCTCAGGCAACAACACTCTAAAGAAAAAGCGATGTTATCAGGGGCACGTACCAATATATATCACATATTGCAGCATGTTTTGTCATTTACAATGCATCATAAAAAGTTACATTGCATCTGACCTACAACATGATGTAATGTAAAATGACATGCTTACATTGAACAACATTGCATTACTCAAAAATCTGAATTTAAAGAAATAAGCACGGGGGCAGTCTATTTATTTATTTGGAATGCTATAAATTCTGACAGACATTAAGTCAGCCAAGAAAAAGGGGGAGGTGGAGTAACTAAATATTTAACTGTGTGGCTGTTTAGTCACTTGCTAATGTGATTTTTTACAAACAAAAAGAATTAAATAATACACTACGAGATCTGCGCTGTACATCTTTAATATTACGCACAACAGATGATATAATCATAGAAATAATACCAGTAACTTTCAAGGTGTAAAACCATAGTCAATTTTCTTCATGTTTTACTACTAAAAAGTGCAATGATCGAGTTGTAAAAATGTATTTTAAGTCTTTCAGTTGGATTTTTAACAGCAAGAGCGCAGAGTGCTCTGAACATTCCACAGATCTGCTTAAGAACCAACATTTAAGAATCAACATGGTGCACACCATGTGAACTGTCACATTAATAACCCTATGCTGATATTCAAATTTTCTGTCTTAAGCTAAAGAAAGATTGAATACCCTGCTGTTGTGTGGCCAAGATTGAAGAGGTGTCTCACTGACATTGTTCAAAGTTTATGAAAATATATGAATGCTCAAATGTCATTGGCTTTGCGCCTCCAACAGACTGTGGTTTTATGAGAAATCAGTCTTTTAATCAAAATGATTGAATACCTTAAGGTCGAATCCAAAGATATCAGTTAATATCTAGAAACGTGCTATTTCTGCAAATTTTGCCAAGTCGTACATATTGTGGTGCATTTTAAAGTGTTAATTTGTGCATTCCATATTGAAAATTGATCTTGAGTTTTAGCTTTTTGTCAAGCAAAAACATATGGTTACAAGCTCTATGCATTTTATGTGACGGCTGTTGAAGCTGTCACATGTGCAAACTTGATAACCGATGTGACACATAGGCAAATAATTTGCTTGTTTAGTAACAATTCAAAGATTCATTATTCATGCAAAAACACGTTGTTTTTTAAAAATGATCAGATGGAAGTAGTCTTCATTTTGCACAATCTAGTCTCATTGGTGTGCAAACACAGATAAAATAAAGCTGGGAACTAAGTGGTATTAAAACAAATCCAAGAATATGGGTATTTTCAGATAATTATTGAACCAGATGGTGTTTTTTGTTAATTCTGCCATCAGTCTGAGAACTTGATGTCTTACATCTGCACTTGGTAAAATAAATTTTGCCACTGACATTATTTCAGTTTTCTTAAAATATTTCAATCAGTTTTACACCAAGATTTGCAAACATCTGCCATTCTACATGACTGTGAGATGAAATTATTTGAGAAAATTCTGTTAAGAAAACACTTCTCCTAAATTTAACTTAGGCTTAGCACTTCTGCTGCTAAACTACCTGAATTACTACTTTATGAATATTATAAATACAATGCTAATCATGTGCCAAAACACTGCTACCTTCAATTTTGAGAGGAAGAATCTATATAAATCAATGAAGAACCGTACGTTCATTTAGGGATGCCATCTTGGGATTTTACAGTTCCTTACTTTGCTTTATAAAGGTTGAGAGGTCAGAACTTCATTGGCACATAACTAATGAAAACCTCCTCCCTGGCCTCTGTAAGAGTAAATAAACAAAAATAAAAAATACTGGAATATACGACCAATCTATTAAGATCTACCTTAAATCAATGGATATAAAAGTAATCCAAACAGTCTTTTAACCTGCAGCTATGTTATTCACCCTAATAGAACTCCTCATAAACATTATCGCTCAAGTATTGTACCTCATAAACAGATGTGCTCAATCACTTACGCGCGTTTGACACCACATATAGCATTTAGATACTTCCTTTCGGTGATCTGAATCACAGACTTTCTTGAAAATTCAACTGTAACAGGCAATAAAATTGTAGAGCTGGCTTAACTACTCCAGTGCTCTACCTTCTACGGCAAATCCCAAATAACACCACTTTTTCACATATGATAAAATAGATAAACTCCTCTTTTTCAAGTAAATGTACGCTCTGTGATACAAGCGGCACCCCAGCAATCACCAGACCTGTTTCAGAGGCACCGTGTGCGATGGCATTTTATTTGTAACAAATATCGTAATTGTGTGAACTTATTTCTGAAATCTGTAACAGCTGCAGTAAAATCCCTACTGCTTTCGCTCGTTGGTGAGGTTTTCTTACGGTGGGTCGCTATGATAGCGCCTTTGTGTGGGAAACACGACAGAGCACGTCTGACCTGGCACACCAGTGAAAGTCTTCTGTAGCGTGCACTCAAGACATACAGGTTTGATTCCCAGTCCTAGGGTCCTGCTCCCTCGTCCGAGAGGAGATAGGAACACCTCTGAGTAGGACAGTATTTAAGAGTAACGGCTCTTTGCAGAAAAACAGGAATCCTACGTGAAATCGTGCAGAATTCCTCTGGTAGGGATCCTTTATAAAAGCTTCCTTCAATGCCTTTTATTTAATGAAAAATGAGAGGGATTGCCAAGGGTTGCCTGCAAAAGGGAAATTTCTGGGAGAACTGGTATGTCTGTGTGCATAAGCATAATGTGAGGATAAAGGCTATTTATCTGGAGACAGATCCAAATCTGCTGAAGTGAACCTAGAGATAGATCAGACCTCCTGTGGTGCACTGATTTATCTTGCTGTAAGATGGGAAGTACAGCACAGTACTCCATGAAGATTTTTTTTACTGCATTTAAGCTGACCGATGGGAGGCTGCCACAACACACACTCACACACCAGCATTTTGGTCCTCAGTGCTCCGACCTGGGACCCACTTTGGGGAGCATCCTGAATCCCTGATCAGCTTACATCCGAAGGTTGCCTTTGCACGAGAAACCAGGGCACTCTAGGAAGCAGAAGAAAAGAAGCACATGGGAGTACATCTGTGGCCAGATATTCCCTGACACGATGTGGAGACACATCTAGGGTATCCATATGTGGGACATGAGAAGTGCCCCAGGGTCCCCAGTTTACAGGTAGCATTTGCTATTTCCCAAGCTGAGAACAACCAAGTCAGGGGTGAATTACAAAAAATTGCAGACATGCTCCTCAATAAAAAGCATGGAACACCACATCTTCCCCCAAAGAAGAAAATACGACCTTGTCCAATATTTAAAATCAGCTCTAAAATCATTCACATGGACTTTTTTTAGGGTACAGAAGCCTAGGGTTGTTGACTGTTTATGTTAGTCTTTTTTTAAACTTTTGGTTCCCTCTCATAGCTTGAGGCATCCAAGCTGGGTAGAAGTGATATGAATAAATGTATTAAAAATATACTCAATATATTTTGAGGTAAATAAGATTTTACTATCACTAGGTGGCTAATTTAAAAATACACATATAAAAGTTAATTTGTAGATATTAATTGAGTACTATTTTAATGTTATTTCCATCCAGTATCAGACAGTTGATTTAAAAAAAGTAAAAAGGCTGTGATATGGAATGGCTTTTTTTCCTTTTATAGACTTGGCAAAGACCATCAGTTTATGGCCTGCTTCGTTTCTTGCCAGTAGACAGCACTGAAAGTTATAAAACTAAAACAATTGCTTTCATTTATATCTTTTCCTGATTACTCTGATAGCTGAAATGTCTGAAGAAGTTCAGAATCTGTAAAGCCTGTCACATTATAGAAACATGTCTCTTTAAACTAAACGTGAAATTCCAGTAATTGAAGTGATAAATCTACTGTTTTTGCTGGGGTACTTTTGATGAGAACTATAGTAGTAAATTAGAAATTATTCTCTGCTGTTATATCATGGTAAAAGCCTTTCCATTATCTGTTGTCAGTCACTAGGTATGGGCAAATAACTCAGTTGTCAATCTAACTGTGAAACCTTAAGTTCTGGGAATAATCAATAAAGAAAAAAACCAAATACTCTCTATTATCTTCATGTAATTCTTTAGACAACTTGAAGTTGTTTTTTCCCTTTTTACTTCTGCACATCTCATTTATTCACAGATATATTGGATATCTTAGAATATTTCATTTTTTATAGCAAGTTACATGTCAGCTTGTTTTCAAATGGTGTATGAGAGTTACATTTCAATACGGGTAAGCAGCTCTACCTGTGTGTCTAAATGCAATATTACACTTGATACAGACTTAATTAAATTAGCAGTAAAAGCCACCTACATTTTATTATTGATTTTTCAGCTATACTATTTATTTCCTAGTATTTCTATTTTAAAAGTCCATGATTTTTTGCTCTTTCAAAGATTCATGTAAACATCATTTGAAAGACCACAACGAATCTGAACAGCAACACAAAGAACAAATATTACATGCCATATACTTACATTACAATCTGGATAAAAAACCAAAGTAAAAGCAATTACTTCCATCAATTATGATGCCAAGATAAACCTTTGCAGCCTTGTTTGGTGCAAAAGACAGAAAGAAGCAGCTCAGGTAGTTCTTAGCTCTGACACTTCCTTACTTTCTGATTGCTGCTGTATCAGGTAATCTCCCCCTGCCTCATTTCATCAATAGATAAAATACAAAACAAACAAACAAACAAACAAACAAACAAAACCAACCTCAAATCGCGACCCCAGTTAGACTGCTAAAAAGATTCATCAATGTCAGGAAGCTGGGCAGGGACGTGTGGCTGGAACTACTAGCTAACCATTTTTAACATTTCTAAAATAATCTTGTATGAATTAGAATCACAGAATGGTTTGGGTTAGAAGGGACTTTAAAGATCATCTAGTTCCAATTCCTCTGCCACAGGCAGGGACACCTTCCCTTAGATCAGGTTGCTTAAAGCCTCATCCAACCTGGCCTTGAACACTTCCAGGGATGGCGCAGTCACAACTTCTCTGGGCAACCTTTTCCAGTGCCTCACTACCCTCATTGTAAAAAATTTCTTTCTTATATCTAATCGAAATCTACCCTCTTTCAGTTTAAAGCCATTGCCCCTTGTCCTATCACTATATACCCTTCTTTGTAAAAAGTCCCTCTCCAGTTTTCCTGTAGGCCCCCTTCATGTACTAGAAAACTGCTCTAAGGTCTCCCCGGAGCCTTCTCTTCTCCAGGCTGAACAGCCCCAACTCTCTCACACTGTCTTCACAGGAGAGGTGTTCCAGCCCTCGGATAGTGTTTGTAGCCCTCCTCTGGACCCGCTCCAGCAGCTCCATGTCCTTCTTGTGTTGGGGTCCCCAGAGCTGAATGCAGTACTCCAGAAGACGACTGCACTAAATAACTGGAATAGTGTTGGAGAAATATTTTCCTGTTCATATTTACAAGTAAATTGTTCAAAACCTTTTGATCTAGGATGAGCTCCAGACGTAGAACTTGGACTGAAATAAACAATAAGAGAATGTCTAAATAGAGCAATTTTTTCCCTCCTGATTTTAGCACGTAATGTAAATTGGTGTAATTTGTGAAATTTGGATGCAGGTGCGAATTCCAAGTCCTGGAAATTTAGGAGGTTCAAATTCAAGGTTTTGAATCAGTCCCAAGTTTCTTTTATGTGTTTTAGAGAGAAAGAATTTTTTCCAAGTAAGAGATAAAAATTACTGTTTCAGCAGTGAGTTTGATCTTCTAAGAATAGATGAACAAATGATTAAAATATTTGAATCTTTAACTCAAATCAGTCAATGATGACCAAATAAAACACATAGAAAACTGTGCATAGCTATTTTCTGAGTAACTGCTGAGAATATTAACAAAACGTAATAAATTTATATACTGTAATCTTGTATGCTTGAAACAACACTGTATAAGAACAACAAAAAGAAAAATTGCTCATAAAGGAAAAGATTCTTGGGTTGTTCCACTTTAAGCCCAGATTCTACCAATTTAATATTGTACAGTACAACTTGCTTTGGTACCCAAAGAACAAAGTCTCTTTGATTCATAGGATAAGGCATATAGAGAGCATAAAATATGAACTACTAGTCCAACTTTCTCTTTGGACTTGCTTTTGAAGGGAGAGGTAAAGGAAGAGTAGATAAACTAAAAGAGATGAAGTGAAAATTTGTACCTGAAAACCAACTTACTTAATATTTTTCTTGAAGGGAGGAGGTGTAAGAGACCAGAAGAAATGCAATATGAGAAAAGACGACACTAAGCTGTGTGGTGTGGTCAACACGCTGGAGGGAAGGGATGCCATCCAGAGGGACCTTGACAGGCCCGTGTGAACCTCATGAAGTTGAACAAGGCCAAGGGCAAGGTCCTGCATGTGGGTCGGGGCAATCCCAAGCACAAGTACAGGCTAGGTGGAGAATGGATTGAGAGCAGCAAGGAGGAAAAGGACTTGGGAGTGCTGGTGGATGAGAAGCTCAACATGAGCCGGCAATGTGTGCTGGCAGCCCAGAAAGCCAACTGTATCCTGGGCTGCATCAAAAGGAGCGTGGCCAGCACATCGAGGGAAGTGATTCTGTTCCTCTACTCTGCTCTCGTGAGATCCCACCTGGAATACTGTGTTCAGCTCTGGAGTCCCCAGCACAAGAAGGACATGGAGCTGTTGGCGCGGGTCCAGAGGAGGGCCACGAAGATGATCTGAGGGCTGGAATGCCTCTGCTATGAAGACAGGCTGAGAGAGTTGGGGGTGTTGAGCCTGGAGAAGAGAAGGCTCCAGGGTGATCTTATAGCAGTCTTCCAGTACCTAAAGGGAACCTACAGGAAAGCTGGAGAGGGACTTTTTTACAAGGGCAGGTAGTGATAGGACAAGGGGCAATGGCTTTAAACTGAAAGAGGGCAGATTTAGATTAGATATAAGGCGGTGAGGCACTGGAACAGGCTGCCCAGAGAAGTTGTGGATGCTCCGTCCCTGGAAGTGTTCAAGGCCAGGCTGGATGAGGCTTTGGGCAACCTGGTGTAGTGGAGGGTTTCCCTGCCCATGGCAGGATCATTAAGATCCCTTCCAACCCAAACCATTCTATGATTCTATGACTACTGATGCTGTACTTCAAATTTTTCCTTAAATACTTTGAGGATAAGAAGGGGCATAACAGCTTTTCAAAAGAAATGAATATTTAACCGCCAAAGCACCTACTTTGAATATAAGCCATGTGCATAGAGTTTCCCTATAACATTTATATGAATATACATACAACAAACTTGCCTAAAATTACCCATATACTTTTAAATATTTTTTTCTTTTTAAATCAAGCATTTAAAATGGATCTCAACTCATATGTACATCTATGTCACAGAATAATTGCATGAATATTCATCTATGAACCAAAAAATAGCAAACATGGAGAAATTGTCTCCCCAAAACTCAGGAATATGCGAACAAATTATTGCCAATGTATGTGAACTCTCATTTTTTCCTTTACTATTCCATTTTTATTGTTCTAAACAGTAATTGGCAAATATTGGTAAATGAAAATATAAATTCTATGTTGAATGAAGCATTTACTTTACATAAAATACCATAAAAGTAAAAAATTAGGTATTCAAACCACAAGACTGCATTGATAGTAAATCGTAGCCAGTGTGTCATACTGAAAATGTACCACTCTCTTAATATCTTCAGCTAATTCATAAAACTCCTCTCTGCATTCTATTTTGAGTTTTTTAGTTTCTTGCTATTTATTTACAAGCAATTTCTTCTTCCGCCTGCCACAACAATAGAGCACCACCACGCAGCATAACTGCTGTCCCAAGCGTAACTGGAAGAAACATCATACTTTCATGTGAGTGCGTACCACCCAGAAATGACTTGCTCTAGCCATCTACTGTATGTTTTTGGAAAATATATACAATTTCATACGTAAATGAAAAAACGCTAACGTTCGGTAAAATACAAGTGACTCTGAAAGCTTCATTGGAGCCTCTGGAGGGGTTTCTTTACTGTGCCCAAGTCTTCCTTTGTGGAGGGTGGGATGTCTCAAGGAAAAGATCATGATTACCTGGTTCTCAGTTGCTCAGAGCTGACATAAAAGTGTGGACTGGTACAAGACGCACAAGACTTTACTCAGCCAAAGGCTGTGGGAAGCACGTCTCACACAATCTCTGCCTTGTTCCTACTCTCTTCCCTGCACACTTTATATACTGCTTGTCCTTCCATCACTGTTATCTCTCAATGGCCTCAGTGTCCTCTCTGGCTATGGCCTTGTCTTTATCAGTAAGCTTTACACTACAACTCATCTAGTTACAGTGAAATCCATCTAGATGCACTAGAGTTACTCCTAGAACACAGGTGCACTTAACTCACTTTAAATTAGGTTTACACCAATTTAGCTACGCATCGTAAATTATACAATCATAAAGAATAAAAAGGCAAAAGGAGAAGGCGGAGAAAGGAGAGATGAAGGTTAAAATAAACACAAACAAGGAACATCACTGTACAGTGAGAAGGGAGTTCTGATACTTCAGTAGAGACTAAAGTAAAGGAAGAGAGAAACAAGTCAGCTCTAGAACAAAATGAATTGTAGAGAGAAACAAGTTTCAAAAAGGGAATGAAACACACCAAGATGGGATGCATGAGCTCCAATGCATCTGAAGGAGTGGTCTGAGGTTCTTTCCTTCTTTCTCCTTTTGTGCTTACCTTCTGTTTAGCCAGCAGTGGTATCTGTAAGTTAAGTTCATGATGCGTTCTAGGACATTGTGTCCCAGAGCATCACTGCTGATGAAAAACACACTACCTTTTGTGTACCCCTTTTTTAAAAATAAGTCTTACTTAATAAATTAGTCCCTTATGGTTTGCACAAAGCTGATACAGATCTTAACAGAAGACTGAAATCTGGCTATCCAAATCATAATTTACAAGACAATTCTGTTTGGCTTAGGAAGATATGTCCCATCACAAAGCATGAAAAGATTTTCTTGCCATCTGGCTCCTCTATACTATAACCCAGTGTCTCTTTGTCAAGAAGCTTGATTGTCTGATTTAAAGTATAACCTGCTTTCATTTTCTTATTTTTTTTTTCTTCATGTTGCTGAGATTTTCCATGACTGCTTCCTGCCTGGTGATACACTCTGGAAAGTCCGAGAAAATCCACGCCAGCTACTTTTGCATCATGTGAAATTGAAGGAAGACTAAAAAATCCTCACTGTAAAAAAAATGTCCAAAATCAAAATGTAATTCAGATGCAGCAGGCTGCTGGAAATTGGCATGTATACACCACGCACTGTTAAAAATACACTCACATTTGAGATTGCAAATACAGGTTAGAAAATAGAGAGCTGAACATCTAAAATTCACCTCTCCATAGACTCCATTGCCAAACTAACGAAGTTTTGAAGTCTTTTATGAAGCAAAATTGATTGCATAAAATTTTGTTCTATTGAAATGTAATTAATAACAGTCATGACACTGACAAAAAAAACCCAAACCCTTCCTGTAACACAGTATCAGTAATCATGTTCATACATTATTATGTAGGATTGAATAGGTATTTGGACTGTTAGAGGTTAGAAAATGCTTAAAATGGAGACTGCTGCACGGGAAATGTAATGAAAAGGATGCACAAAAGAATTTTTTTCCACAGAAAAGAAGATAATAAAATGACTATCTCTTTATTGTGGCAGTAAATGTGCAACTTTCCAAGCTAAAACATTAGCACCTATTTAAGCATGAGGGTTTTTTTAAACTGCACTAGAAAAAATAATTAACAAGGTAATCCTTTTAGACATAGTCTTACATCAATAAATAAATCATGCTTTCTGAAAAGCAGAATATAGAAGAAATCATGGGGCAAAAAGGAAAAAAAAAAGTTGAAATTTTAGTTTCACTCCACGGTGGAAATTGAGACAAAAGACTCATGATAAAATATTCTGCAATGAAGACATCGCACTTCAGTCATCAATAAACAGAGTTCACAATGGAGGATTATGATATTCACAGCCAGCAGAACTGTAACTTAGATCTAGCCCTTCCCAAGTCAAAAGAACAATTTGGGATGAGAAAGACGCAAATCAGTGTTAGAATGTAACTCATGGTTTGGCCCGCTCTAAGCTACTCTTAAGAATGTGGCTTTGAAGACCATCTCTTCCAGTCAGTATTAATAGTTCCTAAAATTCAAATTTAGTCTCCTCAGTTCCATTTACCTCAGGATCTGATTTCTGATCCACTTCAGATCTCATTCACTTCAATGACTTTTGTTTTCCTTTACCTTCATACCTGAATTGGAAATATCCTTAAGGATGGGAAATTCTTATGCCAAAATTTACATGTATACTTTTAAACTACAGACTCAAGTAACAGCATAAAGCTTATGCTGCAAACTGAATAACTTTAACTTTTATAACTGTTGTTTTTTAACGATAACATGATAGCACATGACACTCAAACTTCACAGTAAAGAATGAATTTTTAGTCTTTTTGGTCTTTTGTCTGGTGTCTAAAGAAGGTACATGAAGCTGCTTGAGCCTTTTTCTTTCTTTTTTTTTTTTTTATGGTGATTTTCTAGATTTTTATCTTAGATTTAATATTAAGAAAGTCAAGTTTGGTCTTCCTGTGCTTGGCTGAAGGACAATGGAAAAATTCAGAAGGCAAAGAAACACTTGGGAATTCACAAATTCAAGATTGTATCTCTTCAGGCAAGTTGGGCTGTGGAGTCCATGTTCTGACTTGGGCATGGTTAAGGGTGAGCTTCACACAACAGTAAAACTGAAATATTTTGAACTTTCACTCAGGCTTAGGGTTCTGGTTCATAACAAAATCATAGTTTTACGAAGCTAGTCTTACGTTGTCTTAGTCTCTGATAAGAAAATTTTTTTGAGAAAAGCCAGTTCCATGATTTTTTCCTACAAAGATTCCTAAAGGGATCTTTGAGGTCCCTTCCAACCCTAACCATTCTATGATTCTATGATTCTATGAATGAAAAGAAGGAGATTGAAGGAACCTACATATCAACATAGATATGTAACAAACATTCACCATTTTCGAAGTAAGGGTTTAAATCCTTCTTTAGTTGAGATTGTATAAAGAGCATCTAAGGTACAAGTTCTTCCTGTTAGAAACTTCACTGCATGGCATCACTCACAAGCCATCTCCGCCAGTAAATCTGTCCAGTTGATACTGGCAAAGCCTACTATACTTAAAATAAATCTCCAAGACATAACTTGTGGCTTAAAGTGCAAATTACAGTACACTGTATTTTATACTACTTGGATGCAGATTTCCTAGGTGTATTTGGAAAAACTTGCCCAAAGATTTTGCCTACTGAAGAATTCTGCACCTTCAGCTCTACTCACAATTTATTTACCATAGAAAAAAAAAATAGAGTCTGTGATCTACCTTCGTAATTTAAACTGTAGCACTTTAGGTAAATAGTGGCACTCTGAAGGGTTGGGAGGGAAGTGTCGTTTGACTGTAACCTATTGCTCCTAGGCTGAAAGTGAGTACAATTTAGTATGTGAGTACTCTCAAAAATGAGGACCGCTGTTACACACCAGCATTCTTCTGGGACTGGTTATCCACATGCCACTGGAATAACCAAACAGTCTAAAGGGACTTTCCATAAGGTAAATCTGGCCAAACATACAGGAAGGGTAATAAAATATTAACAAGATATTAATAATTTTTATATGTACTTTGAATCTCTCCTAGTAATAAGCAGTCTGTTCCTCTGCCACATTTAAACAGATCTACTCCCTAAAAAAGAAATGGATTTCTGTCTTGAGTACATATTAGCAAATGACATATCCCCTTTTTTCTTATATACTTTGGTCACAAGTGTAACAGCTACTATTGACTGCATGTATATCCTTAAATGATGGTAACTGCTATAGTAATTATTACACCTACATAGACACATATATACATGATAAATAAGTATAATCACTGGGTATCAGTGTCTCATTGTGGTGAGCATGATCACTACCCTCAGTTGTCTTTCAGATTCTCTTGAAACTGAGTCGGATATCATACTATCAATTACACTAATAGTTCATTTTTGAGGGGTTTTCCTCCGAAACATGCAACCTAGAATCTCCTTACATTGAGCCACTAAATCAGAAGATGTTAGCTTAAGGGAAACAATGTAGCTCACATGTCTACAGAATGATCACCTGCCTTGATCCCTGATTACCATTTACCTGCAAAACTGTCTATGAAGGCATCTACTGCCACCCAGCTCAGCAATAGTACAGTCTTGCACACAATGTTGGCCATATATGCCAAATCATATGTCAAGCAAATATTCCAAAGATATTACTTTTAGTTTGTGTCTAATAATACAAACAGCTTCCACAGTAGGCATTTTTTGCTGGTTTTTGACAAGAATATATATCTATTGTCCTCTACAAACTCTTTTAAAAAAACACCTAAAATTACTTTTTCTTTTGAAGTAACCATCACAGCTACTCATTTTACTTTTTACAGGAAAAAAAGAGAAAGAAAGCAGGTAAAACTCTATGGTTTTATTCTTCCTTATATCTTCTTAAGAGAAGGAGTAAATGAAAACTGGAAGCTAGTCAGCAACAGGGCCACTGTTTAAAAACTCTTTTCTTGCAGCTCCATTCAACACACTAACAAACACACACTGCTTTTGCTGAATAATGGTAATGTGTTTTTCTATATGCAGATAGGTGACTCAAAAATTAGCAACAGCACTTTGTTTCACACTCTGAAATCTGGGTACCAGATGAGTACAACCCCGTAAGTTCAGAAACAACAAACAGTCTCAGCTCTCAGACTGGATGCTATTTCTTCCAGTGAAACTACCACACTGCTATAGCAAGCCACAGTATTTGACTGTCGTTCAACTTCTTATTTTCAATGGTGGTGTAAAAAAAAAAAGCAAAACTAGAGAAAAATAGGACTTTCACTAAGCTGTTATTGTCCCCTCTAGCTTGCTTCCAGACCCCTCAACTTCAATCCCTGTTGTTCTAGTCTGAGGATATTTTCAGATGCGTGGAAGTGCACTTTGACAGATCCTTGAAGCACAACATGGATTGTAATGAAGTTGCCTGAAGATATTCATAATAGAAATCTGTGACACAACACTGGGCATTGAGAAACTGATACTTAGTAGAAGGCATCATGTTAATACAATACTGCTAATACAGAGCTCTATCAGAATGCATAATAAAAACGTTGTTAAAAGAATTCTGCAAATGAAGCAGCAGATTTGGGCAAGGAAGAGGGGAGTAGAAATGGGAAGATGAAGAGAGGAAGGTTTCAAGACATTCATAAATACACACTTTAACAGGCGGCAGCAGTACTCCTCCCTCCTCCGGTCCCCCAAACCCCAAAGCACCCAAAATGAAACGAAAAACAACCTCTAAGTGCACATTTACTTCATCATTTAAAGTTAATTGTCGTGTCCCCCCCCTCCCCCCCCCAAGAAATTCAGGGAAAGAAAAGCAGGTAAAACTATAAAATATTACTTCTCCTGTTTTAGCACCAAAATTCCAGAGAAATGGATTGCATAAAAAAAAAAGTAATTTGAAAAGCCTTATAAAAATGTGGGGTTTTTTTTGCTTCTGGATGAGAATTTCTTAAGTAAAATTTAGGCCAAGAATGTTTTTAATAGCTAGGTCATAAATTCTTTCCTATTAAGGAGGCTTATAATGGAAGTACAGACAGACCTTCAACTGTCATGGAGCAAATAGTGATACCTCAATAAACTTGGCAACTACTTAAAATAGCTTATGGGATTTCATTTTAAAGAGGAAGGTGATTCTACTGATTACACCCCCAATCTAACTGCTTATAAATTTCCCTTCCCTTCGGTAGATGTTCTTCCCAGTAGGAGTGGCAGGAATATGGGGAACACTTAACTGTTCTACCTCCCAGCTCTACATCATGGATGCCCTGACCTATGCAAGACAACGTGTCACAAACGCAGATGCATGTGTGCTAATACAATTCACAACTGCCTACCAGGCTTTCACCTCTGGCAGATTTTTGCAGTGGCATAATTAGCTGTAGCAGACAAGTCCTTGCTATTTATATGCGTTATCTAGATAAGCAAGAGCAGCAATGGAGTTTCGCTGGGCAGGAACTGTCCATGAACAAACAAGATGAAAAAATAGATAAATAATAAAAATAGGCTTTTTTCAGACAATTTGTAGTAGGAGATCATGATTCAAAATCACAGGACACCCCATATGGTATTGCACGTATGGGAGACTGGCAGACAGCCAGAGGATTTAACTGATTGCAGGCACCTGTTATTTAGGTCTTCTCCAAAGCTTTACTGACACAGTCCAAATGAGATTACTGCTAATTCCTTGCTCCTAACTTAAGCTGAAACCTCATATATTAGAAGAAATAGGTAAAATTATTTTGCATGTGGACAAACAGTCGGGAATTGGCTCAGCTGCCCATATCCAAGTGTCTCATGGCATCTGAGATGCTAAAGGCCATTTGAGAGGTCCACCTGGGGCAGGCAGGCCAGAGGAGGCACTGGAGACCGTGTCCTCCTGCAGAGGCAGGGACAGATTGGAGGGCAGCTCACACCCAAGCATGTGAACTGTGTGTAAGAGCTGAGCCAGGTGCCAGTATGTAAGAGGCCAGCACAAGTCAAATTGTGACCAACTTTTAGAATCCAGGCGCTAGTTGTAAGGATTAACATACTGTTAATTACAGTTAATTAACAAAACATTTTCAAAGATGGTTTGAGCAGGCACATTTTTTACATTCAAATTGGTCTACACAAGTCTCTAAATGTGTTTTAATGAAAAGTAGGAATTCTAATTTACCATATCTATGGGCTATAGTAAGTAGTATGAAGTCTTAAAGTAAACATTCTTCTTCTAAAAATTGTTTGCTATTTCTTTAAACTTCCTGTATTCACAATAATTCCCACCTATCATGAGTGGGACCTCTTACCAAGATCCATGACGTACCATACTATATGCTAAAAGTTATTTTCAAAATTATTACTCTTTCGAGTCTTTTACAACAGAAAGCTCTGTTAACACACTCAGGACTACACCATTCTTCCTGAGGAGAAAGAACAGTGGGATTTCTAAACCATGGATATGGGAAATAATCAAAATTGGATAGTCCTCTTGTAATGACTAAAAAAGTGCCATGTTCGCACCTTTGAGAAGCTTCATACTATGTGCAGGAAGCCGAGCAGACTACCAATTAGAAACACTGAACAACTGGTATCCATCAGAAGGTCACGGTCAGAAGTCGCAAACAGAGGAAGGAAATATGACTGTTAGGAATGGTAAATAATAGAGAGGGCAGAGGCTAAAACGTAAAGACAGTTATAAAGCAACAGTATAAAAATAAACCAGAATATGAGAAGATGGTGAGAACAAAGAGGAAAAAAGGTAAGAAGAACTGGACTGGACATGTGGGAAGGAGATAAAGGAGAAAGGCTGGAGGAACTATAAACAGCAGGGAGAACACTCAATCAGGAGGACAGGAACAGGAAAATGAATGAAAGTGCAAGTTTAAAGAAAAAGTTAAACGAGTAAAAACAGAACAGGTGAAAGGAATAAGAAATGAACAGGCAGAAATGACAGAGGTAAGAGGAGATACGAAGGCAGCCCTGACAGAAAAGAAAGACGACTGCAAAAAAAAGCGAAGAAGAGATACAGCTGAAGGGTAGACTTGCAGAAGGAGCCTTAAGGAAGAATGCAACAAAAGTGCCAAGTGATCTGGGTTGCACATCAGAAAGGTGGGACCTCTTAATGGGGGCTTACTACCTGTTTGTGTTTTTTTGTTTGTTGTTTTTTTTTGTTTGTTTGTTAGGTGGGTTTTTTTATGTGTTTTTGTTTTTTTTTTTTAAGAGGGCAATACTAGCGACAACTAGCATAAGAAACAAACTAAATTTAATCTGATTTATTAATTCTTTTTCCCTCTAGAAGTCTAAGAAATCCTTTCAAGAGACTTTTTTATTGTTAAAAATATTCATTTTTAAATGTAAACTTCCCTGCTTTTGCCTAATTTATTAAAAGCTCCCATTCAATTAAGAAAATACAAGCCAAGTTTGGCAAAGGACTGGAATTAGTTTCTCTGAACAGAAACTACAGACATAGAACAGCTCGAAGTAAAATGGCAAGGCCTTTTGTCTTAAAGACCAGAAACATAACAGAAACAAAATATAATAAAAAATGAAAATTCAGGTACAGGAATTATGTATTTCATACTGAATAATTATTTCTGTACTGCCCGTAAATCCTCTCTGGTAAGCTGTGCATCTAAAACTCATCGAACTGCCAAGGGGTAAACGCAGCTCCATCCATCACACAGCCACTTGACAAATACATTCCATAATAGAAGTTTATTTTTATGGGAGGCTGAATCAAGGACTTTCCCATGCATACAAAAACTTGTCAAAATTATTTATGAGTCTTGCTGAGACACACAATATGTCATATCAAACTCCTATTTTCCTTCCAAGCACAGACTGTCAATATCTCTGCTACTATCAATAATGTGGAACACCGCTGCTATAGGCCCTCAGGATTTTGAGGTCATTTGCCCATCCTAGCCTGCTGCCAGACGCTGTCTCTAGCTGCAATGCAGCTGAGGAGAGGTGTATTTACAACCTCTGTGAGGTGTAGTTAAGGTAAGCACTAGGGACTGCATTCAAAGGCTTTGCCAACATAAAATAAAATGGAAACATATGTTTGAAAAATTACAGTTGATTATAGCTAGAGTTATGAAAATAATGAAAAAAATGGCATTGGCCTCTTTCTAAATTAGAAAATCTGAAAGCTTACCACTATTCTCTGGCATAATTAAACAAATAATCACTTCTGATGAATACGTTTACACCTTTCTGAAACGATGCTAAGGAAATCCCACACATAACAGGTTACTATTACCCTTTTTGACCAGAACGGCAGCTTAAAATCTCATGAACTTTCTAATAAGGAAGAGAAACTCATGAAAAAGTGTTTATTTAACATAACCTGTGTTATTTGCAAAAAAAACCCACAGGAAGTCTTAAAGCAAATACCAGCATTTTTGCCAATGGGTCCAAGCACCCTGTGCAAAAGGCATTTAGCTTTCTGAAGGCCATATCATAGAATCATAGAACGGTTTGTATTGGAAGGGACCTTAAAGATCATCCAGTTCCAAACCCGCTGCCATGGGCAGGGACACCTTCCACTAGATCAGGACCTTGTTCAGTCGTATCTTCTCTTTCAGCTCTATTGGGTTTGCCGCTGGCTGTTTCGCAAACACTCCACAACCACAGTATATCCTGTCTGGGACGGTGGTTCCCCACACTTCTGTGGCTGAACTTGACTTATTAATATTTTGCATTAATATTTTGCACCTTTCTGGTATCAGCCCTTTCCTCACCCAGCTGGACTGCCCCTTTCACCACCCCTGCTGCCACCAGCTCCGCAGCTGGTCACACAGGGCTGAGTCTGTATCTCTGCTGTAGACCTTACATCTGGCTGCCCCCAGCCACCTCTGCCTGCCACTGCTCAAATACCTCCATACAGCGCTCCCTGTCCAGGATCATGACCCAGAAACAGCCGTAGTGGCCCTGCAGAGCCAGCACATGTCTCACAGAGCTTGTGCAGTTGGGATACAGGCTGTGCTTCGCCTTCAACACGCTCCTCCTCATCAACTGGGAGCCACTTGTCAGTGATAACCAACAGATCTCAACTTGTGACAGATTTGCTCTGCAATTCCTCTGCAAACCGCTTACTGGCATCAATCTCCCCATGAAGAGGGATTCACATGGCACATGGCAGGAGTTCTCCCTTCGAAAGGCAAAGTTACGGATTCATCTCAGCCCAATAGGTGTTGGATGTGAAAGACTGCCGTTTGGGAAGTCACTGAGCCTCTGATTCCTGTTGATTTTCAGGTGCCCTTCAATGAATGATAGCATGTGCTAGGAATAAACTATCCAAATCTAAGAGGAGGAATTTCTTCAACAAAAGCTCACAACGAGAGATTTATTTAGCTATTTCCTCAGACTCAACCATCATAGTAGAGGAGATCATATCGACACCACAGTTAATCTTTGAAGGAGCTGGCTTGGGTATTGGAAAGAGTGTGGTGGCAGAAGCATAGAAATCTGTGGCAAATTCACACTGTGGAGAAGACAGAGGTATGGTGTTACCAGCATTAAATTGCTTCCAGTATTGCATGCAGGACAGCAAAAAGTGCTGACATCAAGAGCTACTCTTGTAAATCCCAGCGACTTCAGCAGCAAATATCCCAAATGTCCATTCAATGGCATCATTGTCCCATCCACTGAATTGTTTTTTGAGCAGATGGTTGGGAAAGTGCATAAGGCACAAGGCATTCATGTAAAAAATGCCTTACAGGTCCACTGCCATCACTGCCATGTATACTTTAAATCTTATTTCCCAAAAGCTATATTATCTGCTGTGGTTGGTACGGCTGGAAAGAAGAACATGCCAGGTGAGCTCCTTTACTGTTTAATGGGCTGACAGCTCCCATGCACTCAGTTAACCTACTGCAGGGTCAGTTTATGGATCTTGAGGATCTACGTGTAGCCTGGAAAACATTACAGAAAAAAAAAAAATAAAATTGGAGAGACGTTCAAAAGAAATAGTTAGATGATGAGGTCTATAGGGTGGGCTATTGTTTCCTACAGATCTGCACAATGGCTGTCCCAGGGCTCAGTGCTGGGTCCAGTTCTGTTTAACATCTTTATCAATGACCTGGATGAGGGGATTGAATGTACCCTCAGTAAATTTGCGGACGACACCAAGCTGGGAGGCTGTGTCGATCTGCTCGAGGGTAGGGAGGCCCTTCAGAGGGATTTGAACAGACTGGATCGTTGAGCTGAGGCCAATGGCATGAGCTTTAATAAGGCCAAGTGCAGAGTCCTTCACTTGGGGTATAAAAACCCCAAGCATCGTTATGGGCTCGGGGAAGAGTAGCTGGAGAGCTGCCTGGTGGAGAAGGACCTGGGGGTGTTGGTTGACTACCGGCTTGATATGAGCCAGCAGTGTGCCCAGGTGGCCAAAAAGGCCAATGGGATACTGGCGTGTATCAAGAATAGTGTAACCAGCAGGAGCAGGGAAGTGATCCTGCCCCTGTACTCGGCACTGGTGAGGCCGCACCTGGAATATTGTGTCCAGTTTTGGGCCCCTCGCTTTAAGAGAGATATTGAGCTCCTGAAGCGAGTCCAAAGAAGGGCGACTAAACTGGTGAAGGGGCTGGAAAATAAAACTTATGAGGAGCGGCTGAGGGAATTGGGGTTGTTTAGCCTGGAGAAGAGGAGGCTGAGGGGAGACCTGATTACAGCCTACAAATACTTGAGAAAAGATGGTGGGGAGGTAGGGGAAGGGCTGTTTACATTAGTGTTGGGTGATAAAACAAGAGGAAATGGGTATAAGCTTAGTCAGGGGAGATTCAGGTTGGATGTTAGGAAGTATTTCTTCTCTGAAAGGGTTGTCAGCCACTGGAATAGGCTGCCCAGGGAGGTGGTTGAGTCCCCATCCCTGGATGTGTTTAAGAATAGGGTGGATGATCTACTTAGTGATATGGTTTAATGGGGATTAGGGACGGTTGGACTTGATGATCTCTAAGGTCTTTTCCAACCTAGAAATCTATGAATCTATGAATCTATGAAAATGAGAGATTTTTAAATTCTACCATCTCAGAAACACTGACTTCTGTAAGTACTAGTATAGAACATTGCTAAAATAATAATAAATAACGAGGAACGAGACAATAATCTGATTGCCAAATTGGAGCTAACATTACAGAAAAGACTACAAAAAGGTTTTCTCATAATTTTTAATTGTTTCACTAGAATAGGTTTGTATTGTCTTTTTCAATTTTCATCTGCCCGGAGAGAATGCAGAGAAGGCTGTTTACAGCCAAGCCAGGGGAAAAAATAAAAGTACTGGTAGTCCAGGTTTGTCCAGAAGATGCATTTCTAGTACTTTAAAAAACCCCACTCTCTTAAGGCATAAGGGCAACAGAGCTATTTAACAATTTTTGTTAGTGGCTTAAAACTGTCAGGAATCTGAGGTCTTTTTAGTGGTATACTTTCCACATGACGTAGGTACAGCTCATTTTGTCCCTAACAGAAGCCATCATGTCTATTACTCTTTGAACACTGCACTGCAAATGTACCTTTTAGAAGGAGAAAAATATAATCCTATTGATTTTTCTCAGCCCTAAAATGTAATAATTTGAGATTATTTTCAGGCAACAATAAGGCTTTCTGACCTAACGGCTGATCACCTTTTTATATGCCACCACTGATGTTGATTACTAAACCAAGAATCCCAGCTCCTGTTAAAAGATATTTATAAACACAATTACTTATTTAAGTTGAATGTCCCTGTGGTAAATCATATGCTGCTATTAAAGTGCTGTACTTGCTGTACCACCCTTGTCTTCTAAGACAGTGAAGATGGTGCCAAAAATGACTGAGCAGGCAAGGAAGACTAACCACTGTATTTTATACTTAGAGAGACAGCAGTAACTGAGGCACAGCAAATATCCATTTACTCATAACCATTTTGTAATATTAGAAGAAGGAGATAAGTCAAAGATTAAAACAAGAACAGCCTGAATTGCCAATGACTTGCATTCTGAGTAGCCATTTAACACTTGTGCAAAGTAAATGTAGAACAGTAACATTCTGACTAGCAGCAATTTACATTCTCTTTGCACAGGTTTAAATGGCTGCACTAGAACAGGGAGGAAGAGGAACTACAGCACTGCATTTCAGCAAAAAGGCAAGACACTTTTAATAGCACTACACGTATAAACTTTTAGAGTATGTGATAGTTCTAAGCATTGGTTTTCATGTCCTATCCTTTTTTTTTTTTTTTTTTTAAGTAGTATGCGATTGAAATGAGATGGTTTGCTCTCTTCCCTGCACTGGTCACGTTCTTCTGCTTGTAAAAAGAATCACTGCATTTCAGTCACTTTTGGAGGAATTTCCCAGGAAGGTAAGACACAAGAACACGGTTGCTTTACCGTAGCTGCTGTCTTCCCTCACCCAAGATGTCTTTCGCTTCTGCAACGTCCTTAAGCAAACATTTTCCTTCTTTTTCTGTCAAACTAAGGAACTTTGTTAGCAACAGCATAGGACAGGAGATAACTACAGAGCTCTCTAATTGTTAAGCTCTTGCAAGGGCTGAGCCTGATCATTCACTGAATTGTTGAGTTGATGGGATTCGTGTAGCTGGTTATAAATTGATAATCTAAATTAATTCATTCAAGCAGAAATCGATTTTGTAACTCCTTGAGAGCTTGTAATAATGCTTACCTCCTACCGTTAGCTGCATTCTCCGTTTCATAAAGCTGGTCGGAAACAGCTGGATTCAGGTGACCTGCTAGCTCATTAAATCTGTTACATGTTCCTTCTGGTAAATGATATTAAGCTGAAATGTCCTTGCCTTGATTTTTTTCCTTTAATTTTATGACAGAAATAACCTAATTTGTAACACAAAATAACAATCTCCTTGGATTACTTTGCCTTGTTAAAATATTTTATGCATTTTTCATTTACACGAAGGTAATGGAAAAACACTTAAACTATCTGTTATTTAAACCACAAGAGATATGTTACTGAAAGTCTGATAGCCGCAAAAATGATTGCCGCTTCATAGTCTTTGCTTTATATCTGTAATAAAAGGCGGACAATTCAATTCATCGGTTAGTAAATAAAGTACGATAGTTTTTATTTTATTTGCTCTGCATTGCAAGAACTAAAATCAGATTGCCTTTTGAATTCATTTAAAAATGGGCTCATTATTTTCCTTTTCTATTTCTAATGCAAAATGTCTGGTGTCTATTTTGAATGTTATACTTTTTTTTAAGATTTAAAGCAAATATAACCTAATTCTAAGTGTCAGATTAAAAGCATAAATTTCTTTCATCGACTCCTCTATAATTATTTAAATATTGGTGACAGGGTTGTCAATAAGAATTGCTGAATAACTGAATCTGAACACCTCACTATGGATCTGATACAAAGCATAAACACTCATTTCTCAAAACTTGATGACTTCTAACTATCAACTTTTATGACAAGCATAGAACAAGTGTCATGAATTACATGGCTGGAATATGCTGCAAGGTGTAAAAGTAGGCATTTGTCACTAGATAAAGCCCAAATTCTACCAAGTCCGGAGCAGAAACAACACCTGCTTAGGGAACAGGAAAATGCAATGTCGCTTTTCTGTACAGTCCACAGTTGCCATACATAAAAGGATCAAACCACCCTGAATTGAAAAGCTTAAACATGCCCTTGAATATTTCAATCTTGCCATTTCCAGCAGACGTCGCTATAGAGCAAGGATTCACATACGGCTCAAAAAATGGCAACCCTATCCGAAGGAATTATGACAAAAACGTTTAAGAAGGCTTAGCTATTAAGATAATAGTAGCTAAAATCAGAATTATTAGCTTATTAAAATTAAAGATCCATATAAAGATAAACCATCCTTTTAATTATCAGAAAGAAAAAGCGGTATTGATTTCAAGCTTCTGGCAATAACAAAGCACAGAAAAGCCTAATACGTACAAAATACGCCTATCCTTTGGGATGTATGAAACTCATAAACATAACATTAAGCAATGCACATGCGTAAAACCTCAAGTATCATGCTTTCTAACACAAAAACTCATTATTCCCCAAATGCTAGTATTTAACTGCACATTGTCATCAAAATTCTGTCCAACGGCATTTATTCAGTAACTTTAAAATCAGCATACAGTAACACCGAAAGGCAATGGTAGCTTTCAGAACCATAGCGAATGCATTATGGCTATAACATGTTGATGAAATATCTAATAATTTTTTCTTCTTTAAAAAAACTACCAAAAAGAATTCCTACCCCTCAGTATTTTTGCTGTAACATTTATTGCCTTAAGAATTAAACCCGTGAAGTCCATTCTGTGTGGTGGTGTTCAATCCTGACTGGCTGGAGTTTGTCTGAAAGACAAATGCTACTCAAGGTAGCACAAGGCTAAACATTGTAGGCAAGTCTCCGGGAAGACTTGTCTTTGAGACATAAATTCTCATGACAAAAAGCACATAAAGGGAACTTTTTCACTATACCATACCTCAAACAATGTGCCTTGTTTTCTCTGTGAGCTTGGGTAATTTGTCTGGCCTACAGAGAAGAGTCAGGGCCAAGTTTTTGCCAATTCCTCTGTTGCTTGTGATCTGATATTTGCATACCATAAGAATGCATACCATCTCTCCACGCTTGGCACAGACTGGGGATTATAAAGCGACATATCTCCCTTCCAGGGAAGCAGGGGGAAGATGAGGAGATTCAGATATCTCTTGCCCGTTCGTCCTCATGAGCATTACCTCAATCGCGATCGGCTCTGGGGGCCATACTTGAAGAAAGAGAATACTTGTAGGCACAGTAGCTACTTGGGAACGGTTTTAGCACTTTTCTGAAGCAACAATGCAAAAGTTGAGGAGGAAAAGCCATTCATCAGACTGCTTCTACGGATATTTCCACTGGCCAACTTGGAGGTCCTTGATAAAGCTCCTGCAACTGAGAGAGGTGGCTGAAGGTGCTGGGGGACCTCCAAACTTGGTTTGCTGACTCCAAACTTGAGGACTCAGTGCCTGAGCTTAGTGACACCAAGCCAGGGTGCTCCACATAGCTATGGCTCATCTTTATGCTGCACTCCCAAACAGGTGCTTCTAAGTGGCAAGAAGGCACTGAACTCCATTTGGTTAAAAGATTTGAACATATTATTGCTCTGGAGAGAAAAAAAAAAAACCAACCTGTGCAGTATTCTGCCTGGCTTAAAGGGTATATATACGAAGACACACTGCTTGCACTTGGATTTATGTATACTCTGTTGAATATAAAGTACTCCTTTATGTGAAGAACACATCACATGAGTACTGAACTAAAACAACAACAGAGGCAAAACCCCACCAAATGAGTGAGCTGGTTTGCTCTGTAAGGGAAGGACTGCTACTGGTACAGAGGAACTCTAACCGAAAGAGAGGAGCACCTTGGGTACCAGCTGCCATTGGCGCTGTTTCACTGGCAGTGTCGACATTGACAGTAGGTTAGCGAAAACACAAACCGTGCACAGACACAAATTACACCCAACAGCAAAAGCGTGAAGATGGAGAACATTTCCCTGCACCAGACAGAACCGACTTGGCAATTTTCCCACAGTCATTCTCTGCTTTCAAAATAATTGTAATTCTTGGACAGTTTTCACTCTTCCAGTATCGTTGCACTGTACCAGTCAAACCCAGGAATAATCATGCGTTACTACCCAAGTAAAGTCAATCATTTGCCATTTATGAGTTCAACAGTTCACAGCAGTTGAGCCTCTCCTGTTTTCAAAAGAATAATCAATGGCTGAATTGTTTTTCAGCAATAAAGATCTTCTCAGTACAAATCCAGCAGTTTTTTTAAAAAATATAAATCATCCAGCAAAGGCCTGGGTCCAGTGCTTATGCTTTTGTACAGGAAAATGTGTACAGGCATGTATAAGCATCTTTAAAACCTCGATTATAAATTGTTCATTCACATACTTCTTATTAATGAAATATTACCAGTGGAATAGCACATCTGGAGATGTATGTATGCCTTTCTCTTGGTGTTACACTGCCGCAGAAGATTGCAAAAGGAAAATAAAAGGCAAAACTAGAGAATCCTGTCATTGCCAAAGAGAAAATCTTTTTTAAAAAAACATGATCAGTGACTCCCTGTTTCGCTTCTTAGCACCACCACTCTTCATGGTACTTGCAAATGAAGCGCCACATGCACATCAGCTGCTGCCACACCCTTCCTGTTGCTAATCTGTCTTTTTAAATTTAATTTCTTTTATGGTGGCTTTTCCACCGTTTAATTAGGCCACGGGGAGTAAAGAGAGGCAGTCTCACTGTCCCTTCAGAGTTTATTTCACAGACTGTTCCCTTCAAGGATTTTATTTCTGTCATTGAAAGCAGACATCCTCATATTGCTTAAACACAGAAAATGATTAATACAATGAGATTGTTATGCTCCTAGCTAAAATGGCCTTCTTTCTAATGTGAACTACAACAGCTTGAAAAGATGGGCGCTGGCACTACACTACAGCTGACAGTTTTTCTTTTTTTAGGTGTACTATTATTGGGATCTGTAATACTGTGTGACCCATAATAATAATCCCACTATTCTCCTCATATTAATATCATAAATTCTGCAGACATAGATGATATTACCATATATCAAATATGACCATAAAACCAATGTGATCTTAACACCTTTGGATTTATCTTGAAAAGAAAAATACTAGATAAAATCATTTACGCCGATATCACCAAGTCTTTACTGGGCTACAGTAACATCTTAAGATTACAATATACTTTTAGGAAGACAGGCATTTCTGACAGATTTATTAATCTGTTCCTTGAGTTAAACTTATGGATAGTTAATTTGTACGTTACTTAACAGTCAATGCTTTCCATTCTGTGTCTCTGGCCACAAGCTTGAGATTCTTCAAAAGCTGAATTTAGTATAATATTCAGTGCATATATTAAATTCAGCCTAGTTTAAAGGAGCACTGGTCAGAGAATAATATTTTACAATGTTTAAGTGGCACCTGCTAGTGTCACTGCAGTTAAAGGTCTCTGAGCTAATGCAAACATACTGCAGGTTAAAATGGCATGCTCAGCTTTGGAGTGATTTAAAATTAAATCCAGGCACACAAATAGCAAGTTGTCTTAATACTGGTTTTGAGTTATGCGTCTCTGAGACCACTTAAACTTCCCAGTAACATGATCACAGTGGAAGACTCCGGAACACTTGGAAGACTGATGCAAAAGCTGAATTTAAAATATTGAAACCTTCAATTTGCCACCTCCTTCTTCCCACCTCTGCTCTCATCAGAATTAAAATTTCCAGACAGATTGTACAATGTGATTGTATGTTTGGACAACTGCTATAACAATAATAACGAAAAAAAGGAAAAAAAGAGCATAAAATGGCTGAGATGCTGAGGCTGCCAAAGTAACTGTGCCACATGCAAACACGACTATCCTTGTTTCAAGTAAAAATTTTAAGTAAAATTTACTCCATCACAAAAGAACTATCCAGAGGCCTGTGTACCACTTATGTCTTCAGTCAAGAGCACTATGGCAGCAGAAGCACTGTACTCCTGCTAAGTAATGACGGAGCAATATTTGTAAGGAATTTTTACAGGGCACATAAACCTACGTGCTATGAAATCTCCTTTTACAGAGATGCTCTGCAAAGCACCGGACAGGCAGGCTAGAGTAAACAAGCTTGTCTGGGAAGAAGGAGTGAAGCAGAAGAAAAGAAAGCAACAATGAACAGCGCAGCCTCAGAAATACAGATCAAAAGCTGCTCTGTGGCCACTGGGAAGAGGAATCTTTCCCTGTTTCTTTGCAGCAAACTTATTCAGGCCCTAGGTCCAGCCACTTGTTTTGTGTATTGCTGGCATGGGGCTCTGTCCCTCAAAGTTCACCACCTCTGTGAGAAATTATCTCTTTTTTTCAAATATCCACATCTTTCATGGGAAGTAACACATGATGAAATTTTGATACTATAGTTGCCATTAGGAACTGAATTTCTTTATGGGATGCACAGGCATTTCGACAGGTTAAACAAGTTTTCTCTCACTGAGTAGTCATTAAAAGATCAGAGCCTCAACTGAGCTTCTAGAAAAAGCAGATGGGAGTAAGTCAGGATTAAGCACGGTCCTGGTTCTATCTTCAGAGGCACTGTTACACAGAACGGACAGAGAAAAGGACAAGGACTGTCACAGTCAGGAAGACTCATTCTTCTTGAAATAGTTTCTAACACTACAGTGCTACCAATCATTGCAATCTTTTCACAAGATGTACTAGCTCAGATACTTGAGGGTTTAATGTCCCTAGCTGCTAGACTCAAATGCTTCAGTAAGAACAGTTACTTTTTTTCCATTTTTGGGAGGGAAGAGGGAAATTCAGTGACTTTAAAGGCAAGCAACAGAGCTCTGAAATTATCAGCCAGAGAAAAAAAGCTCAGATAGGCAGCAGCATGTGGAGCTGGCAGTACTGACGTTCTGTTGCCTCCACTGTAACCAGAGGGTGGTAGGAGAACTCGGCTCCCGTACAATCCAGACTCGCAGCTGTGACTATATGCCACAACCTACTCCTTGATACACAAATTCCCTTTGACACAGATGACTTTAATGTCTGCTTCTTTGTAGCATTATAGTATATTGTACAATTAATTCAGGAATTAAAGCTGCCTAAATGCATTCAGGCACAATCAGGGAGCTCTTTTGGAACTGTTGCAATTTATTTTGTCAATAACCCTAGTTCAAGGGTTGATGTTGCTACACATCAATACGATAAGATACGTCCATTCTCCATATTTACAATATCTGTCCCATGGAGAGACTCAGATTTTAAGACTCCCTAACAACACTTATTTTCATATTTTACTTTAAAAAACCATTTTGATACAAATTTAGAAATAAAAAGTTTCCAAATGAAAAATTACATGGAATGTTTTTACTTTTATCTAGTAGATACGCTCTCTACATTTGAAATGAAATCTCATTTTTTTTAAAGTGTAATCAACTATGTGAGTTTTTCCTTAAGAAATTTTACTTTCCTCTTGAGGGTATCCAAAAAGCATTAAAAACCCAAAGAAAAATATACATGACAAACTGAAAGGTCAGAAAGAAGACAGTAATTGATTTATTTTCCTTAAGGGTGAATAAAGAGAGAAGGGGAGGAGAAAGAGGTGGGCTCAAGAAAAGTGGGGAGAGAAAAGAAAGTTAAATTTGCCTACTTTCTTTTTTAATTCCCACTTATTTCTTTAACCATGAAAATATCAAGGATGCCTTTAACTAAGTAGCTGTACTAAGTATCTTAGAAGCCATTAATTTGGAAGCCATCTTCTCTTAACTCAAAAGCATTGCTTCTTGAAGAGGAACACTCAGCTGAGATGACAAAGTAAGAGACATGTTTATTTTCTGATCTCAGTTTTGGGTTATACCAGTCACACTGAGGTGTACTCTGACTAGGGAGGATGGCATTAGCTGAGTTACACAGATGGCTTACTTTGGAGACGGATGATAGTCTTCTCTCCCTCAATGTTAGCTGTCCAAAGCACACATGTGGCACAATTCTGTACACAAATAAATATGCAATTCTCTCTTTTCAGTACCTTGTATGTGTTCTCACACCAAAAATATACAGCCTTTTTTTGAGAGCGGTATGTTTACAACAAAAGGAATAAAATCTGGAAAGCAGAGAAAAGAGCAGCTCTTTAACTCGCTGATAGGAATATGGTGTGACAGGAGGGATGAATAATCAAAGATACAGTTGATAGTTTACTGTTAAAATAAATTAACCAATCCACTGACAAAAAGTCTTGCCTACTGTATTTTATAGATACAGCTCTGACATATTTTGATCACAAACAGTTTCAAAAGAGGATCACTCTGCCAGCTGGGCTGTTCTTAAACAAAACCGCTATGTTTTGATCCAGGAGACATCAATCATCATGTCTCCAGAATCATTACCATTTATTGAGCACCCATTAATATGCTCAATGCTAAATAAAGCAGAGGAACATGCTGTCCTTATCCACATTTCTGATCATCTGTCCTTTATTTTTGAAGTAGTTTGGCTCTGCATAAACCCAAAAGTCTAAAGTAAACAAATACAGAAATATTTTGGTGACTATGTATTACACTGCTATACTTTTCGCATGCTCATTTTATCTTTCACATTCTGCAAATATAAAATAACCCCACTCCAATTGCAGGGAAAAAAACTGAACTTGAGGCTCTGCAGGACAAACATGCTTGAAAAAGGAGTTAGGCTGCAGAGGGGCCATGAATTCTGGGTGTGCTTCAGGGAAGTAAGAACAGAGATCTGAGCAGCCACAGAGTTGCTGCAGAGAGCCAAGGATGAGAACAGTACCTCTGCCAGGATAGAGCTCAAAAATACAAGGAACTGCAAGGGAAAAGGACTTGGGATGAGCAGTGGGACAAACAAGGGGATTCAAAGATCTGCACTGACTAGAGGATCTTTTGCCTGCACGTAGAAGATTTAGCCATGCCATATTCCATATCTCTGATGTAAATTAAGTACCAATTTATAGATTCAAGCTCACAGATAATATATCATAGGTAATGGCTATCCACAGGAATTCATAAAAGCAAGTATGTTGCTTCTGAAGAAAAGACAATACACCTTTTACTAGAGAAAAAAACTACAACATGCTCCCAAAGAAAATCAAACCTTTAAGAAATAATAACAAAAAGAAATATTGAGAAGACTTAAATCTACTTCTGGTTCAGCTTTTCAAAAAAATACTGTACCTGAACAACCTCAGAGATCATACTGTTGGTAAAGTATTTGTTGAATTTTGATCACGTAAAACATTGAAAAATTGGTATAATTCACCATTTTAGAAAAGGAATGAATATGTATCAGTTGGATGCTCTTACAGTTCTATCTACCTGCTGTGTTAGAGAAGAAATAAAGGTGATGTTCATAAAGACAATGATAAAATTTCCTTCACTTAATAGGCAACTCTCTGATTACTGGCCACTGGAGTATTAGGTTGAATTACATCACTGATGAATAGCCAAGGGACTCAGTTAACAAAAATCAGTGCTTTTAAAGTCTTTAATGATCAGAACAAAATGAATGAAAGCATTTGTCAAGATTATGATTGTCATTAGAAAATGCTAATTACATACTAGTTTAATAATTACCACATGATCATTTACAAAAATTATTAAATTTTTGTACTTACTTTGAAGCATTAACTTTTTTTTACAAAGTGTTCACAATAGTGCTTTCAGAAGTTAAAAATTTTAAGATAACAGTCCTTCTGAAGCAGGGCTGCTACTGTAGGAAAGCTCTGATCTGAGTTTATTGCCAACCCATCTGATTTTGCTCACTTAAAGATATATATTATTACCCTCTTAAGGAAAGTTACAGCAGAGTAGGACTCACAAAGCGTAGGTAACTTTCACACAAATACAGCTATACAACAAAAAGTTTAACTCCAGCAAAAAGTCACTTGTTAATTAATACACATGTGCTAAGTAAGATATATCACTTCTCGATATTGAGCCGAGATCTGACCTGAAAAACGATGGTATTAGGCAAGTATGAAACATATCTGTAAGTGCTGTGCCATCTGGACTGCACAACAGAGGAATATACTACCAGTATTACAGTAAGACTGCTTAGTTTTGATAACAAAAATACACTTATATTTTTCTGAATACCAGTGTTACATCAGTTCTACAGCTGAAGGTGCATCAGCAGCCACTAAATTCGACCACAACAACAACAGAAAAAGCATCAGGCACTAAAGCGAACTCAAAAGGAACTTTTCTCAGACAGTAAGAATTCTTATCATTCCAATCAAATCTATGACTAATCCAGTACTTAGGCTCTTTTGCCCATCTGCAAGTACAAAATCTCCCAAAAGAATGGTTTTCCGATTTTCAGTTTAAAGTTTAAGTCTTAAACAACCAGTACTAGCTCAGATAACATACTTCCTTTTAGGAGAGAGTATCATTGAACCATGTCCAACAGTACAGCTTTAAAAAATTCACCCAGAATAAAACCTGAAAACTATAAAAAGTATTTCATATGTTATTTCTCATCTGAGATCAACATTCTGACTTGGAACAGACCCTTGCGACCAAGTGGCACATTTCTGCATTATTGTCCTTAAGAATGTCTTCTATTTAGCAACAAAATAAAATTACACCTGTGCCCTCCTTATCCTTAGTAGTCTCTACTCAATATGGGGGAATTTGGGTAACATGAGAGTAATTTTACTTGAGATTTGCAAAGAAATAATTAAGGTTAACTACTTTAAATGCATGCTAATTCCAATCACAGCATAAAAGCATAAATGGTTGCCTCTGACTAATTTCCATAGCTGTTATGACAGAGGGACAAGGTAAACTTCAAGAAAAAGCAGACATGCTACTGCCAAATCAAAGTCCAGTGCACCCAAGCCTGTACAATTTGTTTAATCTCTCCTGCCAAGTGCAGTGTAATTTATGCCCAATCAGACTCACTGGTAAAGTCAGTCATGGGGAGGAAGAGGCAAAGCTCAAGAAGCTGTTCTCAGGATATGTCTTTAAATCTGGTCTTGAGGGGCAATTACTCCGGTTTCTTTGAATTAAAAAAAAAAATAAAAAATGAAGGACTGATCCTCTGAATAGTTGCTCAAGTAGCAACTGAAATGCGACTGTACATGGACAGAGTATAAAAGCTCTTAACACTGGCTAGAGTTAGTCAGGGAGCAAAGAGGAATACCGTGTCCAGATGACAAACCACTCTGGGACTTTGGCAAAGGAATGTGGAAACCTTCACATATACATCACACTGTTTTGAATCTTGCCCAGGTCAGTGGTTACGCAAGAGCGTGAGTCGTCCCTGTAATACCAGCCGGCAGTTCTGTCTGACTAGTTTCCACTACAATATCACCGCGTTTGCCGCTCTTGTTGGCAGTTTTAGTCTAAGGAGTGAACGGGGATGTAAATTGAACTACTCATGTCTAAAGGTGGTAGCTACAGATGAGGGTTAAGATGTTAGCAGAGCCTCACGAGAATCCTGCACTACTTTTTTCTGTACTTGGTCTGTGGAATAGAGGCATTCAGTCTTTGTGGCTGTCAATCTGGCAGTTTTCATGAGTACTAAATTCATTTAAACAAACAAACAAACAAATAAATAAATAAAATTATGTGTTTCAACTTGTCATTTGGGTAAGATCTGTTTTATTGCTGCAATTTTTGCTGTAGCATGTACAAATCCATCATAAAAGTCTCTATGATGCAATCCCTTTACAAAACTGTTAACTATGCAGCTTCCTCCAAAGAAGCCATAGATGCTGTGACAGTGATACCAAGCCTACATCGAAAAAAAAAAATCTTGAAAAAATACAACTGCAATGTTTTGCTTTCAGGGAGATTTTATAAATCTCACATTCCAGAACCAGGCACGTACACAAAGCATATAACTAACTTCCCTGTTAAAATAAATTTCAGACATCTAATGCCAGTTAAAGATACTAAAAAATAGTTAAAGATAATTAACCCTTGAAAATCAATCTCAACTCTATTTTTCTGTTAGTGAGCTCATACTCATACATGACTTTTGCCATTTTTTCTTTTACAAACTTTTTTGACAAAAAGTTCAGGAAAAAAAACCATTTCTCTATACCTGGTATGTTAATTTGATTATTTTTAAAAAACCATTTATTTTCATAAGAACATCAGTGCAGTTACTGATTGTAGCAAATGAATACTGCTTGAATGGCGATATATAAGGGTAATACATACCTGAAATTTGTTTTTATACCTATATTTTTATACAATAACATTCATAGACCATGTTTGTTTTTAAAGGAAGAAAACAGTAAATATGCTATCAAATTCATTGTGCAACCTGATTTAGAGAAGAGAATATAAAACTGGAAGATATATTCTGGACAAACAATTAAGTTCAGAACACATGCTAGCATCCAAATAACAGTAAGACCAAGGTAGTGCAGAAATGCTATGCTTTTCAGGAACATATTTTCAAATAAACCTAATGTTATGCCTTCATCTAATACCGGTGCTTTCATAGAAGTGGAGGTGATGGAGATACAGAAAACTAACATAGATTTCTGACTCTTTATCTCGGCTTAGAAGGGTTTTTTTTTGCCTTCAGCGTGCAGATGGGTCTGAGGTGCAGAAGGATACTGGAGAAAAGACCTTAATAGATTCATTAAATTTTTTCCTATATTCTAAAAGGGCTCACAGGCACCAAGAGTTGAGGCTACTGATGATGCCGTAAGGAAACGAACACGTGCAGGTTATCCAACCCTGTTGCATTTTCTATAAAGAGCAGCTTCAGAAGCAGCTGAACCAACAGCCTTGTTACTACATAGTTGCATCCTGCACACACTCTGCAGCATGGCTTCTGTTATGTCTGTGATTAACATCCAAACTACAGCTTTTTTCTTCAGCATGGTCATTAATGGTACAGTCCTGTAAAATCGATTTGAGAATGACAGGAGGTGGCAAAGTTATTTTTGGCTGAGAGAGGGAGAAATGACATGTAGGCAGGCAGCCAGCAACAGCATGGTTACCAACATGCTATTTCCAGGCCAAAAAAGGGAATATACACCTTATTAAAACTATATTTATTTTATGTATAAAGGATAGCAGAAGGAAAGAGTCAACAAAACAAGCTCTGTAAAAATACACACATTCTCTCCCCTTCCTCCTACTCAACAGGAAAAATTCTTCCTCTTGAAGACCTCACATGAGGAACCAGGCAATGTTCTGCAGCTCACTCACTCCCACTCCTCAATCTTCCCCTTGCATTGCTACACTTCTTTGGCCCCAGGACTAATATCTCGTCCTCCTCTTTTCTACCAGCAGCGACTCTGCCACTGCCTCCAGCCACCATAGTGCCAAGCCCAAATCAACACGGCTGCCTCCTTCCACCCCAAACCATATTAGCATGAGGAACAGCAAAGGGCCTGAGCCTTCCTGTCATGGAAATAACAAGGATTATTCCTTTGGGCTCTGTGCCATACATTGCCTGCAACATGCTCATGCCTTACTACTTGGTAACTACTACAAAATCTGGATGTGAAGTTATAGAAGCTTGTGCCCAAGCTAGTAAGTCTAAGGGTTGCACCAAGTATGTTTCCATTATAATGAAGACTGAATGTTTTCATTAAAAAAAAAGAAAAAGTAACAGAAGATTCTCATATAATCACCTGAATTCCAGTGCTGGGGCTTAAGGTGGATATTAATTACCATGCAATTTACAATTAAATGTGAGAGCTGTTGATACTGAAACAGTCAAACGGACAACCTGCAGAGCACTGGCTCTGTGACTGAATGCTCTGGGCAAACAGCAGCCCCATGTTCAAGAAAATACAAATGACAAACTCGGAAGACCTTATAGTTTAAAGAGATTTTCCCATTTGTGCAATTTCTAAAAAAATCCAAACCAACACCCCCAAACAAAAATAAAATAAAACCAAAACCAAACACCTCCCTCTCCCCACCTAAAAAGCATTCTGAAGTTTCCAGAGCTTAAATGAAGCTAGCTGTGGTGATAGTTCTGCTGTGACATTCCAATAAAATTCCAGCTGTGTTTCTTCATCATAAAATCCACCAGAGATACTATGGGTCTTGTATGATTTTTTTTTTCTCCTAGAATTCTTGATGTCATTGATATAATTAAGAAAAGAATTTATAAAGAATATGACTGAAGTAAAAAAAAAAAGAAGAAATAGAATGAGAGAGACTGTGTGTGTGCAAGAGAGAGCATGCGCGAGAGAGAGAAGACAGCAAAAGAAAGACAAGACCCCATGGATGGCAAAGGAAACTTACAAATACATTTTATAAAGTACTGCTTTTTGATCCTCTGGAGTTCATTTACACAACAGTCTACCTAGTGTGAATGCCACCTTCTCCCTCAGTTTCTTTTCGTTCCTTTTAGATTTTCTTGCCTGCCTGTCAAAAGTGCCATCTGTAACCAGATAAGCATACTGATTTTTAGTACAACCTCAGCAAAGGACAATAAAATTAATAGTATGTTAGTATAGTATTTGTTAAATCGTCTCTGGAGTTGTACAACACTCCTACTCCACTACTCATATTTCTTTATGCTTATTAACCAGTTCACTTTAGAGCAGGAATTTATCAATTAATGCTTGTTCGCATTATGAAATCCTTCTTTCATTTGGTATAGAAACATTTTTTTGATGTTTCCTACTAACCTAAGCTAACCTGCTTAGGAATCCATGATCACAAATTCAGTTAAAACCAAACAAACGAATGAACAAAATAACTCATTTGGCAGTCGTAACACTCTTTTGGATTTGAAAAATATATCAAATTGATTTATAAGAATCCTATTTTGAACTGTGGCTTGATCCTGTTCGACTGATATATTGTTGAGAGACATAAAAACATGCTTAATATGTTGTTTAAAAATTAAGAGTCAGGAATGATTAGAACACAGTAAAAATATCTTCAGTCTGTTCTCCCCTCTGATAAGGGTAGATGAATTTGAGAATCAAAAGTTAAACAAAGAAGTGTAAAATACAATTATATTGTAACACAAATACATTACACTCCAGAGATAACAAAATATCAACAGTAGTATTAAATCTGCCCTGAAGTGAAGAGGTATGAAGCAATTCATTAAAATAGAAGAAAACTAGCTCATTCTGCAGCTAACAACTGCTAACCATTTTTTTCAGGAAAAAAAAAAAAATCTAACTTTGTATAGTTTTATTCTGACTTTATATGCAGATGTAGAATATGTGGCATTTGCCTTCGGATGCTCTCACACTGTTTGGGGAATGGGAAGCTGGCAGTGGAAGTTCAAGATCCAGTGACATTTTCTCTCCCTTTCCTGATCACTGTTGACTATCAGATTGTTTGTGCATGATCAGTCAAATGAGATATATGGGAGAAGTAGCCAACAATGAAAACTGGAGCAAAACTTAAAAACAGACTGTGAAAAGATTTTGTTTCGAAAGCAACAGTATGTAAATGTTGTCTTATCTGCGTATCCTTAACGTGCGTTACTGAGATATGTGATAGTTAGGGCCGGCCTTCCATTCAGTTTGAAAGATAGATAAATGCAGAAGTAGCTACAGTTCTTGATGCAAAATAATTTTATTTTTTATTTTTGAAATCAAGTAGCAATAGATTTTTTTCATTTAAGGAGCCTATTTTTTTTCTGGAAATTGAACACAGCTGCTGAAACTTAAGTACTGCCTGTTAGGAGACTTTCATGGCAGAACAAGGTCAAAATAAAACACAATAAAATAAAATCTTAAAACATGTCAAATTACAGGTAGAATATGAATTAATAAAATCTAAATATTTCACATGCATTGGATATAGTTAGGGAGCTGAACCGTAACTCTAAAGAGAAACACCGGGGCTAAAATTTCATCAACTTAGAACTTGAATGGAAGGAGAAGTCCTGAATAGAGAGAGGTATGTTTAAATTTCATTATAGATATCTACTAACTCAAATCTTCTTAGTCATAATTTCTCCATAATCACACTTAAAGGGGAACTGAGTCCTAACATGAGTCCTCCACTTAATTTTTACCTATGTGCAGAAGATATTACTGCTTGTAGCATCGAACCTGCTAATAACAATAACCATAGACCAGCAACCTAGGCTGGTTCTAACTTCAAAAACATAATTTGGCTTATGTCTCTAACTCTAGCTCCCATCTGCACTCAGAAAAAACCATCAGTTAACCCAGAAAGGAGACAATGGCTAAAACTTAACCCAGAATAATTTATCAGTTGCTACTGCAATCACCGAGCAGTGCACTGCTGCGTTTCAAAAACTGTCAGTCTTCCCATACTTTTCTCCAGTTCCTTGGGTGTCCAAAAGAGGTTAGTTTTCAGGCCCTGCAGAAGACGCAACCATGCAGCAATCATGCGGTGGGTACACTTCTGAGAAGCCTCTACAGTGTCTGTGACAAACCATGTAAAAACATTCTCTCGGCTACACGTGCATTTTGGTACTTGAGCTGAGTTCAGCTCTTGCCAGAAATGCAGAAGGCGGCCCAGGCACTGCGAAACAGGTGAACGCAGAGGGAGCTCCTTTCTCACTGAGGTACGGCTAATTTCATGACACGAACGTAGCTACCCTTATCGGTCGTATTTTTGACTGGGCTTTAAAATTATCTTAGCTCTTGTCAAGTATGGATTACTTTGTAATGTAAAATAAACAAATTTTAAAAAGTCCCAGGATATATCTTCCATTAAAAGGATTCCACTCTTTATCTGGATGAACCTAACTTGGTAAGGATACATTACAATCAAGCTGCAGTGACCATTCAATGTTTAATTGAGCTACAACTTGCGTGAGCACCACACACCACCTCAAAAGCACTTTCCTGTGGCAGTTCATTATTTTGCCACCGCTGAAACAGTGAAATGCAACATAAATACTGAGTCATTGTCTGCTCCACAGGTTTCAAAGAGCTAGCCCACGCAGGACAGGGCTGCTTCCTACAGATTTCCTTGCTATGCCAAGTAGCCTGTTTCAGTTACGATCATATTGGCACTTTCTACACTAGAATCCTTAACTGTTGCTATGGCCACACATGGTAAAATAGTTAAATCTTCACAATACTTTGCTCTTAGTAAGATTACCGACCTCACAGTGTTGCTCCTGACCCCATTAAAGCACAAGGAAAGGAGTGTTATTATTATCCTCTTCCCTGATCCCCTGGGAGCACAGAAACATCACCACACATTTAGGGATCCCACACGAATTTGGATTTTCTCACTTGAATTACTTATGCTTTTAGTAAACCGCCTCTGGTCTGCCAGCATTCCAGCCTCTACTTTTGCAGAGATCAAAATAATTAAAAAGGAAAAACCACCACCACGTAACAATCCTTCCTCTCCAACACTATGCCCAAGTCATGTCTACATAATTTAAATCTGTATGTTCATTGCCAAATCAGACACAGCAAATTATTAGAACAACTAAACTAACACTAAATATATACATTTGGTTTTCAGCCATAGATATGCATATATCTACAGCTGCACAGTCGTGTTTCCCGAGGCAGAATTACAGGGCAGATACGTGAATCAAGCAACGAGGAGTGTCTATTGCACAGTATGTTCAGCTATCTCCTACTGAACTGACCACAATGAGGGGCTCGGAAATTCATCAGTGAAAGTGTAAAAATAGAACAAGGAACCAGTTTCTGGTTAAAACATAATTAAATAATAGATTTTCTCAGATTTAAAAAATAATTTCATTTCTTATATTTGTATCATAATTACGAAAAAATAGATTCTTCATAATAGCTTGTAAGATGTCTACAGATTTATATATCAGGAATAATTAAAAAAGAAGACAGGAAGGATTCCGTGAGCTAAATACGCTGCAGTCAGCCAATAAAACGCTTATTTGTCGAATAGTTGGGGTTGTTTATATGAATAATAAACATCTAATTTACATGTATTATTCTTGCTAGCTTGATTTTTTTTTTTAACAGATGCACTTTTAAACTTGTATAGATAACATTAATTTTATCTGCTGGCAAAGAGATTCGTCTGCTGAAGTAGAAGATGTGAACTTTTCTTACACAGACCCAGGCGAATCCCTGTCTCTGTTTCCTTCTCCTCACGGATGTTTTTTGTCTGCTTTAATATATGTCAGTGGTCTTTAAAATAGCTTTTCTAACCATTATCTGAATTGACAGGAAAGGCACCAAATGCACCAGGAATAAACCAAGTTAAATTAAAAATACATAAACGCAAAGCTTTAGACAATAAAGTAATCTGTCCAACACTTAAAGGGCATCTAGAAAATAGTGATCCCTCTGTTCCTTGTTTGCAACAAAACCAGAGTCCAATCCATGCAGAACTGATCAAGCAGTTTCTTGCTTCGTATTTAAACATTTCTAAGAAGAGTTCAAAAAGCTTGCGCTGGCCAAGATTCCGACCAGAAGGGACGAGGGAGCGACTCTAATTCCATTAACCCTGAAATTCTAAATGATTCGCTATATCCTTTTGGAAGAGCACACGGCACGTAGGTGACAGAACGCAGGTGTGGGCGTCCGTCATAATAACGGCGGTTTGGTTGAGCGCAGCGGAGCGGCGGTGAACCTCAGCGAGAGATTACACACAGACCTATTGGCAGAACATGGCAAGGGAGAATGTCAGATTTCATACTCGGCAGACATCTACAGCAACTGATGCCTTGTAGTCAAAGGCTGTTAAATTACCTGTGAAGGGTTACTGGCAGCCCTGAATGTTTTTCTCATTGTTTATTTAGTTCCAAAAGCTCTTGGTCTTTGTGCTGATTGCCCTAACTGACAGCACAGGAAATCTGGACTTTGTAAACAGGGCGCTGCTGTATTGAATTACAGGTAACAAGTGTGTAATCAACCTGCTGGGGCTGGACCTCTGCAAAGAAATCTTCGGCATACAGACAGAAAGAATAGGTTTCCATACGGGGGAATCAATTACGTGAGCAGATGAGTATAAAAAGAGATCAATTTAAATCCTTTGTGCTTATTTCCTATAGCATATTTGGAAAAAGAAAAGACCTTGACATGGTGGGAAGGTAATTAAGCACTTTAATTCATTGTTGCAATAATATCATTGAAATTAAAGGCGAATATGATTCGAAGTGCCCTCATTATAACCCATAAAACCATATTAGTTAAACAGTCCTTAGCTGCAATATGCTTTATGAAAAAAAAATAAGGGAAAAGCTTGCAGGTTCTTGTTCTTTTAGAAGAGTTTCTGTAGTCAAATTACATAAACTGGAACAAAGACCAACTCAAAAGGAAGCAGCAATTTTCAATCTTCTAAAAGGTAAAGAGAACCTCTATGAAACAGGGGTCTAGTGAAATCTAGCACTGTGAAATTTCTGCATACTAAAATAACACAATAAAGTTGAACAACGACCCCCCCTCACAGACCATAGATTTATATGAGGTATTTAAACTGTAATTGTTAATTAAAAAGCATAAATAAAAATCCAGTAGCAATCAGTCAATAAAATAACCCTACACCAGACAACACTGAGTCACTAAGTAGTACAAGAGAGGAAATCCTTTCTTTTTCCTGTTTTCTTTTTTAAAAAATCATCAACACAGGCCTGTTCCGTCTGTGTCTGTGGCCACCATGGGCTATAACATTCACTAAATAAAGAAAAGCTTAACAACAAAGATTTCAAAATATATTAACATCAGACGGTATTTCCAATCTGAACATCATTTATTAAAACAGATACCGTATGCTATCATCTTATTATGCCCCAAAGACTTGTTTTTGCAGTTTGAAATTACAAGAAAAACAAGGTTTCATTAGTGTACTCACTGATGATGATAATTTTAGACTACTTGCACTATTGGAATTTATGCTATGTTAAAGCAACTGGACTTATATTGCTAAATTTTATCCCCTCTAGAGAAGCAGTTCTCTACTTTGGCATCCAAAATTTCTTTTATGCACTTGAAAAAAATATGTTATAAAATTGACTTCTATTTCTGTTTGCTGATCTATTGGTATTTATGTACTAATATGTCCCTAATAATCGAAATCCCAGACCTACTTGGGAGCGGAAGGTTATTTTTTGCAAATATACAATGACATATATATATACATATAAATGCAACCTTGTCTGGTCAGAAAACCCTCAACTGAACCTATGGCATAGAAGAAGAGATGATGACAACTGGCAAGGAATGATGGTAGCACTAGAGCATTTCTTATCAGTACTCTCCACCTGATTCAAGATCTAGGCTCCAGTAGATATTACAGAAAAATTTCAACAAACTTCAACCTTCTTCAAGACTATTAAAAAAGTTTTGGTCAAGAGAGAAAGTCAGTTAACTTCTAATGACGGTCTATTAACAGATAGGCCACTTGCCTGACATACCCTTCCTTCCTAACTCATATTCCTGTAAACACCTGTGCTTTTTATGCATACCAAGACTTTCAGGAGAAGAATAACACCCTTTCCTAAGCCATCCCAAACAGCTGGTGAAGGGTTTTTTAAATCTGACTCACAGCAGTAATTGCTTGTGACAGTGAGAAACACTGATCCAGTGTTGCACTGTGTAAAACCACACACGTTTCTGTCCATTCCAAACGTACCACCTTTCCACGGTATTGGAGATCTGTCTGTTCTTGTCTTATGAAAAGCAGTTGACATGAACACGATTTCACATTTTTCTACAGTTCTATTTTAAATACTCTCTTTGAGATGGTCACTTTCCATTTGTTTTTCAACACACTTCACATACGTATGATGACTAAATGATAATCATTATCCCACTCTACTCAGCAGTTGTCAGGACACACCTGGAATACTGTGTTCAGTTTTGGTCCCCGCTGTACAAAAAAGATGTGGACAGGCTGGAGAGGGTCCAGAGAATGGCCACAAAGATGATCGAAGGATTGAGAAGCCTGCCATATGAGGAAAGACTGAGAGAACAGGGTTTGTTTAGCCTTGAGAAAGGAAGGCTTAGGGGAGACCTTATCACTATGTTCCAGCATTTAAAGGGTGGCTACAAAGAAGATGGAGACTCTTCTTTTACCAAGAGTCACATGGAAAAGACAAGAGGTAATGGATACAAGTTACTCCTGGGAAGATTCCGATCAGATATAAGAAGAAAATTTTTCATAACGAGAACAATCAGCCATTGGAATAATCTCCCCAGGGAGGATCTCAAAGTGGATTCCCCAACATCAGACATTTCTAAGATTCAGCTGGAGAGGGTGCTGGGCCATCTTGTCTAGATCACGCTTTTGCCAGGAAGAGTAGGAGCAGATGATCCTTGAGGTCTCTTCCAATCTTGTATTCTATGATTCTGTGGCTAAAAACTCATTAGCACTGAAACCAAGGTTCCTATCACGTAAATAATATTAGCACATATATTTAAGGTCTCAATTGACTCTTCTAAAATCGATGTTAATAATTTAGTTGCACACTTTAAGTACATGAACACTGACATTCATGGGGAAGAACTGAACATTTACTTAGCCCTATATGGCACATAAAAATGGTAAATGTATGGATTCCGTATTATCACATTTGGGCTTTTGTCTGAAACACTGCTAGGCATTCTGCAACAGGAACACCATGAAACGTAACACAGAGAGTCACAGTGGCTGGCCTTTGCACTGTAGATGGAGAAACAAGTGAAAACTCCAGCTTCTCTTAAGTATTTTTAATCACCTGAAGCTTGTTTTTTAAGTTACTCCTCTTTTGTTCTTTTTTTTGTTTGTTTGTTTCTTTTTAGAAAACAAAGATAAAAGACTTCTGCTCCAGAATTATTTGCTATACTGAGGCACTATTAAGTCAGATACAGGCATGCAACTCCTCCTTCTCAGAGCACTAACTGCCTATCTAAAATACAAATACAAACATCATTGAATATACGTGTCTAGCCTTTCTTCTCAAGGACAAACACTGTTTGTCACATCAACTGGAAGTGCACATCTTCCAGAATAAAGTCTTTATTTGATCACTTCCTACACTGAGCACCTATCCTAGACACATGCTGGCATTTAAATTCAAATCCACAAAACAGAGCCCGTTGTACTAGTACAACAATGAAGCACTCCAGCCAATGCTATACTCTTAACTAGATTCACATTGATAATATATAGCTATAATTTTGCTTCAATTAAAAGCATATTTCAGCAGAAGCCCAGAATATGATAGCTCCTCTATGCACTTTAATAATACAGATTCAGAATTCTGCCTTTGCTAAATTTGTATCGGTAAAATGGTGTCAGAATTCTACTTTACATAAATAAAGACTGATCATATTAAGACAAAATTCTGCATAACCTGTATGTGTATTAATGGCAGCAACCCAGAAACCGATCGCAATCTTTACACTCTAGATAAAAGCCAGTAAGCCTATTTCAACTGACTTGAATGTTTTAAAAGCAAAAGTGTTTTATTCTCTCTAGGAAAAAGAAAATATGAAAAAAAAATCAATATACAATACCAAACTCTAATGGAAATGCTTAACTGGTTCTAAATATTAGCATAGGAGGAACATGCTATTACATGATTTTTGCAGCTACTAAAGTCAAGTTAATTTACCCTGTACTTAAAAAGTTAATACAGGAAATGCAAAATTCTTATTGCATTAGAAAAAAATTCTGAAAGACTAAAATATTTATCCTTGATTTTCATGCCATACAATTTTGTTTTAAATTTAGAAGTAGAAGATTAGTGAACTACTGGACTATTCATTTAACACATATTTTCATAGGAATCTGTTACTGAAAATATGCATGTATGTTTCTGCAAATTTTAACATCTGGAGACTACATAGATTAATATTTACTGTTATTAACAAAATTAGGAAAGTTGCATTACTTGTGGCCCAGATTATGGAACATCACTGGAACGGACCAAAATGGGTAGCAAATGTAACATATGACAGTGTGAGTATTCTGAAGAATGCACCTGCTGGTTCCAGCATTTCTAGTATTAAAACTACCCATATAGTATGTTAAACATCTGACTTTTAAAGGACTAAATGTGATAAACTAACGCAAAGATGAGTATAGCATTACATGAAAAGAATACCTTTCTTGTATGTAATTAACCACAAGAGGTAGGCAACTACATTTAACTGGAAGATGAACATTAAAAGGTAAATCAACTTAATCTGTTTGTAGGAGGATTAAAAGCGTAGACCACTTATAAAAGTATCTAACCCCACTGTAAAGGCACTGACTTATTCTTGGAATTGTAAGATCAAAGTTATACAACAGAAGCAGCAATGTGTCTGTGTGTAGCTCTTGCTAGAAATCTTTAACACACGGTATTCTGCTCTGGCTTTTGTTCAAGGCCAGAGGGCATATCATCCTTTCCAGTTTGATAGTGCCATATAATAGAGAATCATAGAATGGTTAGAGTTGGAAGGGATCTCAAAGATCACCTAGTTCCAAACCCCCTGCAATGGGCAGGGAAACCCTCCACTACACCAGGTTGCCCAAAGCCTCATCCGACCTGGCCTTGAACACTTCCAGGGATGGGGCATCTCTGGGCAACCTGTTCCAGTGCCTCATCATCCTCTGAGTGAAAAATTTCTTCCTTATATCTAATCTAAATCTCCCCTTTCAGTTTAAATCCATTGCCCCTTGTCCTATCACTACACGCCCTCGTAAAAAGTCCCTCTCCAGCTTGCCTGTAGGCCCCCTTTAGGTACTGGAAGACTGCAATAAGATCACCCTGGAGCCTTCTCTCCTCTAGGCTGAACAGCCCCAACTCTCTCAGCCTGTCTTCATAGCAGAGGTGTTCCAGCCCTCTGATCATCTTTGTGGCCCTCCTCTGGACCCGCTCCAGTAGCTCCATGTCCTTCCTGTGCTGGGGACTCCAGAGCTGAACACAGTATTCCAGGTGGGGTCTCACGAGAGCTGAGTAGAGGAGCAGAATCACCTCCCTCGACGTGCTGACCACGCTCCTTTTGATGCAGCCCAGGATATGGTTGGCTTTCATCATATCCCTGTTCAAAACCTGTATATAATCTGCAAAGTATTAAATCAGGAATACAAGATCCTGGAAGTATTTCTCCTTCACTGGAAAATACTGCAGTCACGGACCCAGGCTTTCCTGACTTCTTAGAAACTGGGTCAAGAAGTTCCTTGTAAATATTACTGGATTTATTGAACATGTTGCTGGTAATGCCCAATTTTGCTACATTAAACAGCACAAATACTATTTATTCAATGAATGCAAACTAGAAGGTATTTTACACGCCCTTCTGAATAGACATAAACTTGGCTTGATTAGTTACAAACATGTAGATACTTTTAGATGAGTAGATGATAAACATGGTTGCCTGCAAAATGGGCTTTGCCATGGAACCAAAACAGGTATAAGTTCTTATCTTTCAAGGGAAAATTTCATTACTTAGCCTATTAATGAAAATCACAAACCAGTCTTTTTAAGAAGAGAAATCAACAAACACAAGTTATTAAAAAAAAAAAAAAAAAAAGGCTGAGCAAAGGCTTGTGAAAAGCAGCCTGTAACTTAGGTTTTTAGTACTGCTGCAAAAGCAAGTCTTGGTTCCTAAGACTCTATTAAGAATTCAATGAGATCAATGAAAAAGAAAAAAAAAATAAACAAAACCACTCTGATGTACAGCTACCAGACCAGTTTTATAGCTTTAATGGTAATAAAATAATCAGGACAGTGACCTGGCCAGTATGGTCTTAAAAATTTTCAGCTGACTTGGTTGATAGAATGAAGAATCCACCTATACATAAATAACCTTTACATCAGTTTAACTAAATACACATCAAGGAATGTTTCCATAACAAAACTGCAGAAAAAACACATCTCCAACTGAAAAAGTGAAACTATAGAACTTGTGTAGACTCAGCATGAAAACTATGAATGATTGCCAGACTGAATTAATAATACTCATTAAAAACAGAACAGTAAATAAGCTGAAGGTTTTTTTTATCTCATAGAAAATACATAAAATAGAAAGTCATATATAGGAATTTCTTAGTATACCTAGAAAAATGAACCTTGCACAAAGACAAGAGGATAGTTATGACTCATATTAATATATTGTGAATTTTTTCCTCAAAACACCCTAAGTGGAAATGAGGTATGGGTAAGAAGTAAAGCTATGGTCACAGATTCCTGGAACTCGTCTTTTTGAAGTAGCATTAACTCACTTAGAATTGATTTTGAGGCTACATCAAAACAGTCAGTCTCCATTGCCTCACACAGACCTAAAGGTACCTATGCTTTGATTTTGGTCATATATTCTGCGTTTTCCGAACCAACTGGAACAAATACCAATCCTGCAGAAATATTTCAGACTTTCTAGTTTCAGGAAGAAGCAAAACCAAAAGCTCAGTTACATGGTCATCCACAATGTGACATGGGCACGATTCTCATCAGCACAGGCAAGTACCTTCATCGGATTCTGAGAATCCAAAAACTGCTTCTAAACCTTTGTCTGTCAAAAACTGCTCCATGTATACAAGGAAGACATTCGTAACACTTCTACTTGTTTTGTTCAGGGAACGAAGAGGATGATGGAGGGGGGGAGGAAATCAGTCCAAATTTAATTCAGCCAAAATTATAATTCTACTGCAAGTAGAACTTCAATACTTCGAAAGAGAAAGCTAAACACTGCATAAAGCCCATTATAGATTTTTTCCATTTTCACTCCATTTAATAGAGTATGTTGTGGTGGGGAAAAGTATAGAACCCTAATGACTTGATTACAAGAGACTATTAATGGAGTAAGTCAGATGATGAAATTGTATAGAGCACTAACTCTCACTTTAAGTCCTCATGCAGAACAGTTGGTATACTGTAAACTCTTACCCTGGCTTATCATACACAACTCTTTCACCTGAGCAAGCTCTATAAGGATTTAGTAAAATCTACTTGGTCATTCTATCACCTGGGTAAGAACACAACAATACAACTCAAACAACATTAAAAATGCTAACATAACAATTAAGCTACTCAATTAGAGTTCCTCAAGACAAACTGAACAGCAACAATATATAACTGCAGTACTAACTTCCAATTAAAATCAGGAAAACGCATAGCATAAAGTTGAATGGCTGGCTGTTCCAGCAGTACTACCAGCATACTACTATGGTGTGATATATTCTGCTTTGTTCAAAAAACCAAAGCCACCTAAAATATCAGCACACTTTAAAAAGTTGTACACCTATGAAAAATACAATTTCTCCATACACAGGGTTTTTTGAGTTCAATACAATAATGTGTATTTCAAGAAAATGTTGCACTCAAACTAACACATGATGAATACCAGGAAAAGAAGTCATGATATGCAATGACTCACTAATCAACAAGGCATAAAAATATCCACAAAGCTCTAAAGGAAGTTTATGGACCATATTACACTTACGTTCCATTGAAGGGCATAAGCAAATTTAATACTGATTAACAAAACTGATCTTTCAAACAGTCTTTGAAAACTTGGATAATAATAATCATAAATAGCTCACCTAAGTTCATAGCGAGGAAACTATAGGACAGTGCACACAATAAGAAATAGTATCTCAAAATCAAAACCAAATTGCATGGTGCCACTTAGAGCTAATATATTGTTGAAGGTAGTTCACAACTGAGTTACTTGCTTTTAATGTTTTACTAAGAGTTCTCCAAACACACAGTTTTGTATCCCTATGGAGTCCTGTCTGACGAAGAGAAACACTGTCCTGGAATAGCTAATGGATGCAAGCACAGCTCCCACATACTAGAGCAATTTGCTCCTTCATTTTGGAATAGCACAAATGCAGTAAGTCATGAAAAGATATTTATAATTGCTATCTAACTCCAGTTAGAAAGTTTCTCCATCACTTCCCAGAGCTGCAAAAAAGTGTGTATCTAGAAATATAGTGGGATTTAAAGCAAAGAGAAGAGTCACCGTCATAGTATGTCAAATGTAAGAAAAATACAGAAGACAGAACATGAATCTCTACTTAGTCTTTATTGAAATGATAAATGCAATTGAAGCAGTCTCAGCAGACTTGGATTATGGAAAACACTATCTGAGATCGGCTGCCTGGAAAGTACATTAAAACTATTGGTAAACTCCGTAATCGTATATTCAGCCAAAAGTTTGTCACTGGTGCTTTTTCTGACCAATTCAGCATTGCTGGTTAGATCAAAAACTGTTGTGTTTGTATGCCAAACCTACAATGTCTGTCTTTGCTGCAGTGTCAGTAACATAATACATCTGAAACAGCCACACGCAGCAGTTTTCTGTCTCCTATACCTTTAACTTCATCAGACACAGTGTGACTCACAAACGTCTGAGATCATTTCTTACTTTCTGCTTGTGTGAGCTCAGGAAGACCCGTTTAATTTATCACCAAATAAAGGCACAAATTGCTGGTGCTGGTGATTCTGGTATCAGCCTGCAATCGCAAGAGTGAGAAACTTTTTGGTTCAAATGACATTGTCTACTTTTCTGTGTTGCTCTTTTTCACCAAATAATCTTTGATGACTTCATAAAAGTCTCTTAATTTCATCACTGGATCAAGCCAAACACTAAATAGTGTTTGTGTTTTCACTTGGCTTCATTTGGCTTTTAGAAACCTGGATATAATGCTTCCTTCCTGACAAGTTATCCACATTCGGGTTTAGATTCATTACACATATATAAGTGAAATATAAAATTCAATGCCAGCCCGTATTTAAAAATAATTTTTGCCATACTGTACTAATGGAAACATAGCGTCACTGTAGAGGACATACTGTTTGGGTGAATGACAATACAATACCTATGTGCATCCTGTGCAGTCAGAAAAGACTTGGCAAGGATTCATGATGCAGACAAAGGAATTCTTTCAAGGACATGTAGCAAAATAACCTGAAGTTATGAGACAAAAAGACAGGACTAAGCAAGACTGGTCTGGAATGGCCTTCCTCAAGCTGGAACGCGTAAAAATGAAACGCGCTCAGAGTTGTAATCCTTCACTTCTTTTTTACCTCTGGACTTGATATTTCATAATTTAGGGTAAGAATTTGCCACTGCTAGATGAAATCTACAGAGCGTTCACAACTGTAGAGGTACAGTCAGTGTAAGAATGATTGTACCATCTGGCCTGAAACTTGAGTTACCCATTCTTTTTATTTTTCTTTTTTATTTTTTCCTGTAGTTCTACCTTTTCACTGAAGAAGTGGTTTACTAATCACTCCTGAATGTTTAGTTATGCTCTGTTTTGGAACTGAGACAGGACAAAGAAGGAGGACTGTGGATCACGAGACAAAAGATTTAAAACCAACTCAAATTAGTTCACTGTGACAAACGACATAACAAAAAAGTAATACTTTCTAACTGATATGAGGTTTACTTCAGATGTTCACTATCATTATAGAAAAGAAAAAAAAAAATCACATGGAAAGGTCAGATTCTGTCACTATTACTCACATTAGGCACTACCTTAACATGCCTCATGAAAAATTGAAGTCAAAATAATCTGACACCTTATGGCAAAATGCCCTTTATCTAGCTCATACATCTATGAACAGACACTCCAATAATCACATTCATGCTTTTAACTTTATTTTTAAAGACAATGTAGTGGACACAATTCTTTCATTCTTTTCCAGCAATTTTAAACTGATCTTAATTTATTTCTATCAGATGAACTATTCCTGACTTGCAATTGTGAAAGACTATACTGGATCCAAGCATCTATGTCTAATGTTTAAGAAAATGCTTCTTACCACTCAGAGTACTTATCTGAGAAACGCTTTAATTGAACAGATTGCACTTCTAGACCTAATAAAGTAAGCTTTCTCAGATGAACTAGAACGATGGTTATAAATGTTTAAATTATAACTTGGACACCCCTCCTACGTTCTTCTGATCTGAAATGTTCAGCATAAAAGCAGTAAATATTGTCTGGTTGTTATTTTAGTCACTCTTAAAGTATTGATTTTATACTAAACATAAGGAAATTAAAACCTTAAGGTGAAACCAATGTTTTTTCTCAAGTTTACAGCCAAGTCAGTAGAAGGTTTGTTTAAACTACCATTCATAGTATATATTGACATTATAATATATCTATTAATGATCAAACACAAAGGAAACTATAGGTGCACTTTACTACATATGCACATAAAAGAATATTATACATGACTCTTTTAAAATGATATGTTTTAAGTGCTGTGATATTAAACATTTAATAATTTGGCAATTTCTTTCAAAGACAACTATTAAAATTAAGGGAGAAGAGGCAAAATGTCAGCTCTGCGGAATTCATGCCTAGTTTGGCAGAGAAAGTAACTATGGGGAATGAGGACTAACCAATTTCTCCCTTTTCCTGGACTAGATGAAAACCAAATGTCTCCCAGCATAAGACAGCTAAGTTCAGAGCTGCTCAAGCTGAGGCCACCTGCAGATAATGAGTCTTGCTGGAATACTCTGTGTCTTTCCTCCCACTCAACCCTTCACTACAAATGGCCCAGTTTTAGGAGGTATTCATATTTTACATTTGCCCTATGTACTTCTGAGCAATTTCAGACAATAAGGGAAATCCCATCAGAGCTCTCTCGTCTGTGCAGTCTGATGTTCTACTACACAAATGTTGAAGCAGCAGAAGTTACGCAAAGCTTCGCTCTGTTCCCTGCTTAAGGTGAAGGGCATGGTTGCACAGTGGTCTACAGAGCACAAGGAAACAGAGGTGGCTACCGTGAACTACACCTACCCATCTTTACATCATCCGTAAATGAGTCATATCATAGAATCATATAATGGTTAGAGTCAGAAGGGACCTCAAAGATCATCCAGTTCCAAACCCCCTGCCATGGGCAGGGAAACCCTCCACTACACCAGGTTGCCCAAAGCCTCATCCAACCTGGCCTTGAACACTTCCAGGGATGGGGAATCCACAACTTCTCTGGGCAACCTGTTCCACTGCCTCACCACCCTCTGAGTGAAAAATTTCTTCCTTATAGCTAATCTAAATCTGCCCTCTTTCAGTTTAAAGCCAACATATATACCTCATACAAATGAAGGCCACAGTATTTACCAACAACAGTTACTGAAAAAAATACTATTTGAGATTAATATCTTTGACTAGTAAATCTAGGTATGAAACAGCACAGATAGGCAAAACAGAATTTTGGATTTGGTTCTGCTGCTGACCAGCTCTGCTATGGGCATTACAGAGCAGCCTTTCTTAGGGAATACGGCTATCAGCAGCAAGTTGTGCCAGCAGTACGAGAAACTCTTGTTTTTTCTCTCTGAAATATGAAAGCACATTCCTGTACATGTTCCCCGACTTCACCCCTCATGCATGTAGCTGCTACATTTTTGAAATGGAGCCCTATCCAGCACTTCCATTTCCTTTTACCACATTAATAAAGGCAGTGCATATCACAACTAATTCATGCCTCTTCACGGCAGAGTAGGTGCATTTTTAATTTTGAAAAAGATGTCTTATATTAGAGTAAGACTAGCCCTTTGGGAGGCTGAGAGTTCGGTTTCTGGGCCTTCCACAGACTCCCTGTCTAAGCCTGAAACAGTCTCATCCACATACACGTGTCTGAGCTGAGGGTCCAGTACAATTTCACTGGGAAGCTGGACGGACATTTAAAAGGTAGTTAAGTACCTAACACGCTTACAGGATTGGACTTTAACGTCTCTGTACCTCATTTCCTCTTTCTCTTGCTATGGAATGAGAGCTGAAATTACCCGGATTGTTTCTAAATTGTATAATATCACTTCTCTACTCCTGAAATACTCTAAAAAATTTAAAAGGGAAGATTAGTAAATTAAAAATTTTCACAATAATTTTATAGGTTCCACTGTCAAAGTCTACCAATTTTGTCCATCAAAAGTCCAACCATTTATCTTGAGACTCTTACTAACAGAATAATCTTACTTCCTGATTTTTATCAAGTTTGTCACTATCCAGGATTTTGTTAACAAACGTGGGCATGCACATACACACACACAAAGTAAATTCATTTTGGAACGGCAAGAAGTTAATTTTCATTTTGCATTTAAGATAAGGAGTTGCTCTCTCAGTTTGATAGGAAAGATATAGAGCATTTTCCTCAAGATTACAGCTCTTTTTTTTTTTTTTTCCACTTCACAAAGAAATTTCAAGGAATTAGTTTATCTGTAGATTAGTTTATGAATTGCATTCATTAATAACTGCATTCTTTGAAAAATATAACCAGCTCTTTAGGATCTGTATCAATCTTTTCTCTATCTCAAATGACACTCAAAAAGGAAAAAAGCATACTTTTATCAGTAACCTTGCTTCCATTGCAGGAACATAAATGACAATTTGAAAGCTCAGAACATGTTTGCATATTAGCCTGACTAGTCAATAATTTAAAAGCTGCCCATAACACTACTGCCTTGACTGCACTGAATTGTTGAGAAAAGTAAAGATGATGACGCAAGGTGACCCAGAACGCATCACTGGGCTCATCCACACCCCATCTTAACCGTGGTGAGGTCTCAGTAACTATAAATAGGATATACATTGAAGGCAATATTCTTAAGTACCACATAGTGAATTGAACTAAATGCAAAAGCTGCTACTGAAAAAACACAGTGCATGAGTGAGTTGCCCACAAAAATTGATATTTAAAAATATATCTGACAGATCCTTCTTTGGGTTTAAACGTGTACAGGAACATTTTCGATTTTAAGCAATTAAGTCTTCCCATATAAAACACCTGGGAAGAAAAAGTTGGTTTTAAGCATATGTATAAGTTATGTAAATTACAGTTTTAAACAATTATGGGATTTTGTATTTACTCTAAAATCAACAAATATTTTTAAAGCTGCACTTATGAGAAATCTAAACTTACTATATAAGTAAAATACAGTTTATTTACCCTAAATAATTGCCTAAACTCTTCCTGTAACAAAATCAAGAAGAAAATAATCCTAGAGGAGAGGGTGGAAAGTGTGTTTAAAGATTAGTTTATTTGATCTGGGACCATAAATACTAATATCTCAGCTTCAATCATATACAATAGCACAAGATTACCACAGAGTGAAATTATTATTACAAAACTGTGATTTGGACTACATACATCTTCCCAGGAGTGGGACCTTCCCACCTCTGCCTGCAACATCCAGACCCAAGAGCAATGAAAGAGAGATGGGGCGAAGTCTTGACATAACAGTCTGGACAATTATTGCTGCTCTTTCCTGCCTTAATCAAAAGGAAGGGGTGGGATGGATATTGCAACTTGTATGAGTGCCTATTGAGAAAAAAAATACTGCAACAGAGATGATACTTATTACCCTTCATTCATGGTTGTATCAAAAACCAAAATCTAACTTTTAAGATGAAGGATGAATTACAGGTTAATTAACCAGCTTTTAAAAATATATACTTAGCACTATGGATAAATCTTACCTGGAAGATGATATAGTTCAAAATTCTAATAAAACATGAAATCTGAGATATAAAAATGAACAATAAAATCACATACTTTACATTACAAAAACAATAAAAGCTAACTGCTCTGTAACATTCCAGTCAATATAGCAATGCTATCAAATTTATAACTTTAGCAAGAAGGATCAAGAAAGCCTGAACAAATTAGTTCATGAAATATTATCGCAAGAAACACTTGAGGAAGACAGTGGATAAACAGAAATGTAATTATTAACTAAAGAAAATAACAATAGATGATAGTTAAGAATGAAATGCGAGGGCATATCCTACAGATCTGTGAGGGCAGGTGCAGTGTCTACCAAACAGCCAGACATCCTCATGCCCCATTTGAGCAGCTCTGTGCGTCTCTGCATATGAGACACAGAGTAGGCAGGCTTATGAGCAGTGATTAGGATCGTATGGGGTTGGAGAGACTTCTGTCCATCACCCAGCCTGTATCAAATACCTCTTGCAATCTCAGCATTCCAGAAAGGTATTTTTTTCACCCCACCTAATAGCTAAATAATACTCTGGAGGCTTTAGCAAATCCCTTCCAGCACAAGAGTCTCTGCTTTGAAGCGCGGAGGCCCTCAGAGCCCTCGCTTCCCTGCTGCACGACGGTTCGGCCAGGGGCAAACCCGCTCCGGTGCAGGAGCCATGTAGCTGCACTAATGCAACACTGTTCCCGGCTTCTTTGGGGATGGTAAGTCCAAGCTAGCCCCTCAGCACTGCTGCTTTGAAGTCCACACGCTCCAGCTTTAACAGTCTGGATTCAGCCTACACTGGTGCAGTGAAATGGGTTCCTGGGTAGAGCTGATTTGTACCAAGGGCAGGAAGAGCTGACACACGGGGGCCTGCAGCCAGACTCGCCCCAAACTCTACCCACAAATGGCAATAACACTGTGACACTAATGCTAACAATCACCCATGCATTTTCATGCTCAAAGTAGAGCTACACTGCTGGTTGGTGAGGAAACACCCTGCCACTCTGCTTTTTGTAAAGAGAGGTACAGTGGTTTCAATAACGTCCTTCTGTTTTTATACCCTGACTCAGATCTGAAATACAACGTAATAATTCCGGGCTCACATTGACTTTTTCTTAACGAAATATAAGCACGTACTACCTTTTGTCCTGTGCTTTACCTTGGAAGTTGCAGACGCACAGTGATTCTGCAGCACCACTGGTAACGTACTCACTGCACGTAGACAGACAGGTGTGTAGGGCAGCATTACTGTAGATGCATCCTAATGCTAACCCCAAACTGATGAACCATTTCATATCCTGTATCTGAAGCTGAATCAGAAAGCCTGGGGACTACAAGTAGAATTTGAATTTTAAGAAATTTTTGGGCTCCTAATTTCCTTTGCCATTTCACATAGGCACAAGGATGGCCAGAGTGCTGCTCTACCTCTGCATTCGCATATGTAATCATTCAATGAGCTGCAGTCTCAAATTACTTCTTTTCTTCCTTATCCCTTAGTTTTATACAAAATTAGTGTGGGCAAAGTGAATAATAAATTCATTTTATTTACTCAATGAATGATAATGATTTAAGCAATGCAGTCTGCTCATGGTTATAGAATCTAAAATAAATATATGGCTTCAGTTGTATATGGCTGGGTACTAAAGATTAATTACATTAGGAATTAAGTATTAATTCCACAAAATCATTTGTTAAAATCAGCTAACAACCCAACATATCAACCATTACCCAGGGTAATGACCAATTTTGGGGTGAAGGTGTTACAAAGCATAAAAAATAGTTTATAGCAGAGATATTTAATTTTTAAAAAATGAAATAACGTGTTTGAAAAGCCTTCTGTCACTAAGCTGCCATCCGGAGCTGTAGCCTGGAAGTCACTTACGGACACCATACAGCCACAATGTTGCTGGCACCTGGCTGTACTGAAAGTTAGAAACACAAGAATAGAGGGGTAAAAGGGATGTAAAAATGCAGTCAGAGCATGTCACTGCTGAATGCGTGCCATTACATAGTCATAATTTAAAGTGATCAGAAGGGGGGAAAAATGAAGCACAATAAAAATGGAAAATGTTAGATTAACGACACAGGCATTAAAATAAAAAAGGTGGAGTTATATGAGGAATGGATCTTATTTGAGTTATTGAAATTAAACAAGTTATTTTAACAATCATTTTAAAAATCACATTTTACTAAGCTCAAGGAAGAAAGACAAAAAACACAGAAATCTTCATGGGGAATATTTCAAATCGTCACTGGCTTTAAAAAAAATTATTTAATATTTTCTCGTCTCTTCTCTTTCAATTTTAGAATTTTAGTTGCCATATATTATAATGGTATTTTAGCTATAAAAGTAGTTTTCCACTCACTGTTCTCTTGCCTTTCAAGGAGACAAACAGTTTTTCTTTCCTCTAAATGAGCACAATAAAATGGGTAAGCTGTCTGGGGAAAAAGAACCCAGACAAACTGGTGGTATAAAGCTCAACAGAAAAATGCGGTACAGAGAAGTGGTGATCTAAAGCATGTTTACTGTATGCCATGCAATTTATTCTACTGGTCAGGTTAGAATAAGAGTTTCTTACTGCTGAATTATCATTAGGTTTTGTTCAAGACCAAACCCATTGTTACTGCTGTCCCTGATGCTGAACCTTAAAGAAAGTAAGGAGGAAAAATTTTCCTGCAGAGCTGTACTGTAAAAATAGTAATTCTGTAACAAATATTAGTTAAACAGTGATTCTTAAAACCTTGGGCCCGATCCTGCTGTCATGCTTTACAAACCTACTTGTGTAAGATCTAGGCATGTCTATATGTATTTTAGGGGACTAATTTTCAGCACTTCGGCAAGTATTTTTCCATCTTCTTGAAAACCTTCCGGAAATATTATTAGAGCTTTCAGTTATAGAAAAGTTGATATCAAGAGTCAGCTAAATGAAAAATAGAATAAAAATGCAAACTATGGATGCATTTAGAAGAACCAAAGCTTCACAAGATTTTCCTCTCCGTAGCTGATGTAGGCAAACCAACAGATTGTCTTTCTGTCAGGCAAACCCTGATGGAGATAAATGTAAAAGGCTGGAGTGCACGCCTAATTTTTACACACAAGCTGCAACCAGACCATGGATTTATGCTTCAAGGCAACCAGATTTCTCCTTGCGTACACTTAAACGCTGCTGTTGCACTCAGTCCATCTTGTTTAAATGCCTTTAAAACCAAACACAGGCTCTGCCCCCTCCTCCACTCCTACTAATTATATACTTTTTTGTTTGAAGAAGCAAGCCCTTTATTGCTCATAATTCCAGCTATCACTTGCTTGGGCACCTTCTACAGATCAATAGCACATGGTTAAGTGGATGAAAAGGCTAAATGTGATTGTCATTTGCAATGCAAGGTTGTGTGTTTTTCCCCTCCCTTAAGCTTTAAAGCACTGTGCTTGGATTTCATTTTAGAATACTAAATTCCCGTTGTAGGTACACAGTAGCTGCACATTCAAAGCCTTTTGTCTTAAATTAAATATCTGTCATTTTTTAAGGCCAGAATACTGGCATAGGTTATAATAAAAACTAGCATCCAACCTGCAATTTTACAGATTCCATTGCTGGTGGCCATACATCTTTGATGGCAAAACTACATTGGTTGTAGCACCATAAAATCAATAAATATTAACCTTTTCTGACACTTTCTGCACGGATGCTTTATCAGTCGCTGTCAGGTGATAGAACAGTCAGTGATACACTGTATTTTTCAGCTCAGAATCTATACCAAACTAAGAAATCAATGCAGATTAACAAGCCTTTAAATATAAAAATAGGCAATGAAATTTTGGTTCTATACGATAAAAGCTAAACCAAATCATGATGCTACAGAACCATAAATTTATCACAGGTACTTTCAGCAATGTGCAAAATACAGTATTTCTATGGCAAAATAAGTGTGCTAGAATGACACAGATAAAATAAATTCAGTTTTATATTTCATGACATATCTATTCCAGCTTACAAAATTAAAAATTTACCCAATTAGACAAATCCTGTCTCTCAATATCCTTTAGAAACTCACAGTCCTTACTTTGCTGAGAGACATCCATAGCAGTCAGTACACTTAAAACTCCATTTCTAAACAATGTAAGAAAAAAAATAAAAGTTTACTGGTAAGCGAAAATATGCCACTTAGGTTATCTCCTATCTTGTATAGCTGTAACAAAAACCACACTTAAATCTAAGCCTTTAATTATTGGAAAACATCTTGCTGTGTACAATCCATGCTGTAGCAGGGTATAGCATTTCTGCGTAACAACGTACAGACTGGTAACTTGGAATGGTTCTATTTCTTCCTATTCGGAACACTGCAATTTCTTCTACGTAACGTTGTACTTGTTCACCAGAGCGCTAGAAATTATGTTTATTTCCATGTAATTAATGTGAAATTTTTTATTAAAGTATGAGTTAGTCAGATAGGGCGGCCTTTCCAAAACACTTCCGATTTCTTAAAAACTACCACAATATCTTAAAAGCATAAGACACTGTTCTAATAATTCTTTGAATATGGAATCTAGTAGCAAATCCTTCAACAACACTGGTAAGTGCTAATATGGGTCTACTTATATTCAGAAATTCTTGAAAATTGAGGACTGTAATTTGGCTTCATTCATCCTATACAGTCAAAGTCTATTAGAGAGTATCTTCTTTATAATTTTTATATCTATTTTTATGTTTCTTTCTAACAACGCAAGTGGATCATTCATGTACGGGCAACAATTACCTTCTCCGGGAAATAAGAGATAGTACCTGAAATACTGATGTAAACTAGTAAAATCTAACAAAAAATATAGATATTAATGTTCCACCAATATTTAGACATGTATGTCCAGTGAAGTCAGCAGCAGGTACATTAACAGTACTGGAGAAATAGGGAACTGATTTGGGAAATGTAAGGAAATGCTACGTTATGTCATGTTAATGAAAGCTAAATTCAAATGCACTAAAAGCTTTATCAATATAAACTTTAAATTTTAAACCAAAGTACACTTTTGCATTTGCCATTTCTTTGTATAACGGCTGAACTTCTATGTTAGCCAAGAAAGAGAAATTTTTCTGCCAATCAGCATCAGGAGCAATCAGATTGCAAACTTCACGATGATTTTCTTTAAAAAATACTGTCAAAAATAACTTTAATCAGCTCAGTTTACCTATTAACGCTAATATGAAAGTACCTGCATTTATTTTGAAAATCCTACTTAGGCAAAGAAAGAAAAAAAAAAAACGCTGTGAGTTTAAGCAAAGACAAAAAAGTTAAAAATTGGAACATGCCTAAAGGTGTCCCATGTAACAATGGGGACATCAGATTAAAGCATTATTTCTTCATATTACACAGCAGACTCACCACAGAAAGCGTGCACTGGCATTACAAAGTGGATGATCTTTAGGTCATGAGCCACTTGTGCACCTGCACAGCCACCTATTGAAACCTGCTTCATGCTCGAGTCTGAGTTACCTCATACAAAAGCATGCCTCCAAAGTCAATCATTTTTTCCATTTTTGGTGAGAAGATGGCAACAAGTTAAAGTACTTTCAGAATGAAGAGTCCTATTCTCTCCATCAAAGTATTATTAGTTCTCTCTGCTTTCCCAAGATCCTCAGGAATCTTATACTGGTTATATCAACTTATAACCAGTTACTCTTTGTGTAACTCAGTACTTGATGACTTTCCCCAATCTGATCAAATCTTTCTGCAAATTCTTTTCCATTCTTCTCTCAGAAATTTTTTTGTTGCACATGAGCCATCATTTTATTTAATAAAAATATTCCATTTTTTCTTAATTTTATAATTCTAGGCTTCTATAATTTTGTTTTAAAACTGTTATATCAAGACATTCCAAGAAATATATTTAATCATTTGGTCACTTCCATATCTCAAAGGTTTGCAGGAAACAGCACATGCAACGAACAACCCCGCTCAACTACAACAGAGAAGAGAGGATTGCGTTCCCCTGCTGTCTTAGCCCTCCTGATCTATAATGCAAGTAAGGCTGGGCTGTACTGAATTACAGATTACTGAGATTTCATGATTTTCATACACTGATAAATCTTTGACTCCATTTTTCAGGATTTTTACTTGAGCAGGTGGGAGCAAGCAGCTCAGCAAATGTTAGAATTTTGACAGTGGCTGAATTTGCTCAGAGGAAGGTGAACTACAAAAGAAAGGGTCAAAACCAAATAATATAATACTGACTATTATTGAAACAGTAAGAATTTATAGATAAATCCTTAGCAGAAGAGGCTAAATTAACTTGAAGTAGCTTTATCCCATGGTCATTTTGTGGTGGTGGCAAGCACTAATATCTGATGATTCCAGCCATTTCACAATGGCTCCTCCTTTTTAATTTTACCTTACCTGCACAGTCTAAAACTATTGTAAAAAAATACTTTTTTCTAAGGGTGCAATTGGTTAAGAACTCCTAACTTCAAATTCTTCACTCAGTTCTGAATTTCAGTTATATATCCTGAATCTAAAATCAATGCTAACTTGAAAATATTTGCCTTAAAACTTCCAATGTCTCTTGAGATAACCAGATAATCAAGGTTTTATCTTTTTTTGCTATCAAAAGATGCTTTCATTTCATGTTTTCTCTGGATACTATTACTTCAAAGTAGATCATGTCTTTTAAATCTTCTATAAACTGTTCTGAAAACTGTTATCTGCTATTACTTCCTAGGCTTTGAATAAGTACCACCATTTTGGCAAGGTATAAAAGGGGTAGGGACATAGCTTAGCATGTAATATGGTAGTTATCTTAATGACTTTTTGTAAGTATATACTATATTCACAAACACTATAGTGCAATCAACTCTTCCTTTTAGCTACACTACAATGACCATTAGTGAAAAACTCTCCCAGCAACAATATCGGTTTCTGAAACGTTATTTAAGCAGGGATTGTGACAAACAGTACCTGATCATCTTCTTCAAATATCTGAAAAGTCCTCTTAACTACGCTGCAAAAACCTGCCTAGCTAGTTTGACTCTGGATGTCTGACACCTCCTGCACTCCTCACACCCAAGCCATGGGAAGTGCACCTGTTTAAACCAGCAGTGCTTTTCATCCAGTCGTGTGGAGGCTGAACCAGTGACTTGTATTGTCTAAAATCCAAAGCTTTCATTAATGCTCAGGTTCCTATGCCATTTATAGGAAACTTGCACTCACTTTAAGGTCCCTTTTTACTATTAGAGAATATTATACAAAAATTATACTGTAATGACTCAGAGAATGAAAACATCTGTATTAAATCTGCAGTGGTTTCTTTAGTACAAACCATTTCTTTGACATGAGATATTGACGAGCGTGCACTCTTTCCAATAAATGCAAGACCTGCATAAAATATCTTAAATTCGGAAGACGTACTTTCTATCTTCCCATTTAAAAAAAGGGGTTCCCCACTAAGTGGCCTGCTGGGATTTAAGAGATATATGATATCTGCCTCCATGGTTTTTTGACATGATGCAAGAATTATAGACAGTTGGCACGCGATGTATTTATATGAGATATAGTTTCATATTATGCTCTTATGTGTTCACCAAGAAAGCGAAGTAATCTTTCTTCTGTGAGACTTCTACCTATCTTCATTTCCTTTAGTGCAAACAGTTATAGACAAGCTCCTCTTTGAACAGATAATTTTTTAGAGGTCATTCAGCCCATAATTTCAGGTCCTAGTCACTATCCTGATGGTCCTTCTTAGGAAATTGGACCCAGTGGGAACGTTTTTTCCTTCTGCTTAGTCTATGGGTCAGCATTTTCCTTCCCTTGTACTTCTTAATTCCCTTAAGTGGCAATTATTTAAGGCACAGTTAGAGAAGGTGCAATCTACATTCATCCAATAAAACCTAAATATTAAAAAGGACAGAAAAATCCAGCATGGTTACTAAGGATATATGGGAAAGCATTTAGCATTTGAAAGGTACCAAAGATCTGGTAAATGAAAAGATGGGAAAAATTATGAAGAACTATTGGAAGTAAAATAGAAATTCGAAGTACAAAAGAACACGTGTTTCAGACAGACAAGGCACCCTACTTACAAAAGGTCAAGATCCAAGAGGCCGCATCAAGAAATTAATGGAAAGTCGGCGCAGCACACATCGGATCAATGAACGCAAACAAAAAGAAAGCCCAAAACGAATTTTAAAAATCAGCATGGAATGCCAACCAATTGCGATTCATGGGAGCGATTATTGCTGAGGGCTCTTCTCCTCACTCATGACCCAAAGTAGCAAAGCATTGAGCACAGAACTAACACTTGATTCAAGCTTTCCATGCCTAACATTATCCACATTCGTTTCAATGTTTTTCCGATTCTGGAATTATTTGCTAATATTCATGCCATTTTGTGTAGTAATCTAATCTTGTGTAACAAGCAAATAATTTTTTGTATGTAATTTTTAAGCAAATTGGAGATTCAGACAATGACTTGCAAGCAAATCAAAGCAGACTTACAAATGTTAATCATTTCAGTTATTTATCAAGAGTACGATCTTTCAGTGTTTGTTGTTGAGATGTTGGTAGCATCTCTCAGGAAGAGAAAATTTAGTGTCCTCTAAATAATGTACAGCCACAGTGAAAGAGGCCAAGAGGTGGTGGCATTATGTAGGCAAAATACACTCTGCTATGTGGTTATACTGAAATATAGTGCCCTCAGGTCTTGGAAGTACTGTTAGTTCAAATTTCCAAGTAATGAAATAATTTTTTCATAACTGGTATGCCACCGTTGTGATATTTATCATTTATATTTGTTTATAGACACTAAATACATTTTCATGGAAAAAAAAGTAAAATTTATATTATATATTAGCAGCATATAATTATTTAAAATATTTATATAATATAAAAATATATTTTTAAAAAATATAAAATACATTTATGCTTTATATATTAAAATTCTTCTTCAAGTTGCATCTTACATTTTACATTTACTTTCATAAAAAATAATTAATAGGTCTACATTTCTTAGGAGTCCAGCATAACTTCCCTGTGTGATACACTAAAAGATCTACTCTTAAATGAGCTTCTCCTAATAGGAAAGCAATTTAAATGTTCAGAGTATAGGACAATCTCCACATAAAAATATCCTGAATTACACCTATGTGCTATACAATTTTATTTTTTATTCCTTCTGTAAGGTTTATTTCTTTTTGTTTGTTTGTTTAAGAAGTTTTCTTGGTGACCCTGATATCCTGATTTTTGGTGTTTTTCTCAGAATTTTAATACATTGATATTTGAATACTAATATTTCCTTTCATCATTTATATTTACCACATATTATTGTACATGCATGTTTTCTAGCAGTAAATATTTTGGTCTTTCTAGATGGCTGTTGTGCCTTAAGGGTTTTCTTCTACTTCTGTGCTTCAATATTTCAGCCTTGCTTTAAAAGTTTTATGTTAGGATATCCTATTTTTAGCACCAAATAGGCAATAATATATCTCGTTCTTCATGAAGCATATTTTATCTATTAGTGGAATGAAATAATAGCTTGGAGTAAGATTACTTTCTTTTCATTTGTGAACCTGACATCCTTGCAGCAACAACAGTCTTTGTGAACACTAGCAGGGATCTGGCATGTGGCTACCAACACAACGCAAGGAATTTGCAAAGCAGATGCCCATCCTAGGGTGTTTTGAGGGCAGATAAAAGTCGGGCATTAGGGCTCAACAGAAAATTTAAAAAACTGATGGGAGTTTTCGTATCAGCCAGTGTGACACAGTGCCCTTTCAGGTCAGCTGAGTGGTTCTCCACCTCGGAAACCAGGATGCCACAGGGAGGAAGGACAGGAAAGCAGGTGCATGTCAACATCCAGATTAAATGTTTAGACATAGGCAAAGAGATTCAAGATGCTGAGAAGTAAAAGCTCACCCCACAAAAAAATTAGTCGCCCTGTGACAAGCTGGGACAGTTCTTCAGAAAGGAACGATGACAATTAGGAAATCCCCAGAGCAGAGGGCCTTGGGCAGAGAGGCATTGAACAGAATGCAGGACTGTGACTACAAATGCCCTTGGTGCAATACACGATACGAAAACCACTTATGCGACGGCTCTGCCACTTATCACCACCTATCTGATGGAAAAATGGTGCACAACACGATAGACATTACACCTCTACTGATCAGTGGTATTAAGAGGTGTTCCAGCCTTTGTCTAGGCAATATTTTGCTTTTCCTCTAAAACCATATTCTGAACGTTTTTTCTTTAGTGAAATTCATGACCTCCACTCTTATCTAAGGACACTATCCACTTAGAGAATATAACTAATATTAATAGTGGTGGTTTTTTGCATATTAGATGATGTAATATTTGCATCAAAATATTTCAACACCTTCTTTCATGTCAGTCAGTAACAATATATGCTGACTGTTCAGGAAAAGCAAGTAAGGGACTATGAAAGCAGTCCCTAAGCTCTTCAACAGCAGCAGAAAAAGCTACATACTAGAAAAAAAGAAAAAATACTTTCATGACCTCATTTTTTCTTTTTTTTTTCTACTTTCCTTGCTACCTGGAAAGAACTAACCCTACGGTCATGACCACCCAGGTAAAGATACTGGCTATGGAAGCTCTGCTAGGCATACAAAGCCTTGTAATAGAAGACAGTTACAAAAATAATCCAATGACTTAGTTTTTTTTTAACACGTAGATTAATTTTTCTTGAATCACAATAATACATAATCTACATAGGTTATAAGGAACCTAGCTTTCTCCTTTACAAACAGAAAATCATTTATACTAGGTTTTTATTTCAAGCACACACTAGAATTATTATTCTTCACAAAAAAAGAAAGGGAGTGTCTGCCAATCAACATGACATGCTATTGAAAGACTGGCACTAATAGCTATGACAAGAGCAAACCTGTTTGAAGCAGAGCTGCTGCTGCCTTTTTCTCTTTTTTTTTTTTAAATGTACCAGCCATCAAAAATAATGTTTTATCTGACTAGAAACCCAAGCAATATTCTGTTACTGTAAAAGCTTCTACCTGATTTGCCTATATCCAGCAATGACAGATTTTTAATATTGTTTTAAATTACAGCATTTAAAATATTTTATTTAAACAGTAATAAAGACTAAGAATATAACTATTCCAAGAAAAAAGTTAAATATGCTTGCGAACAAAACTGTGTATCCATTCTTTGGAAGCTTTACTTAAGGTATGAATTACAAATCTGCACAGGTACTCAACTGACTCGTATTTCCATTATTTCATTGATAAACAGCATTCACTGATTTTATATTTTTCTAGTTTGATGAATTCAGATAGTATAAGAGTAAACCGGTTTTTATGATTTGTTTTTTTCTATTTTTTTTAACTTTATATTTTCTACTGAAGAGTCAGAAGATGCAAAAGAAATGACAACAACAACAAAAAAAGTAAAATTTAAAAGTAGAAAACTACTAGGATACTAGTATAATTGCTATATTATCAGGTTATGTGTGTCCAATTCACATTCTGAATAAGTCTGCAGTTTCCACTTGGTAATACAGTTATACCTTGATAAAATCACACAATAGATCACACCATAACTTTTAGCAATCAATTTTTTCTCTTAATAATTTGATAAATGTAGCTGTCAAGTGGGATAAAGATCACAATTTTATTTGGGATTAACTATTTGAACTTTCAGAATTCCATTCATGAATATTGCAACTGTTACAACTGATAGGATCACAATTTCGTCCCTTGTTGATGATGTAATCATGTTGCGGGTTGCTAGTACAGCCTCGTTTCTCAAAAGCTAAAGAAACTGAAAGAGAAAGGTGTGGAGAGCATGGCCTTTCAAAAAGTGCACGTAAAAAAGTTTGAAAAAATATTTTTCAAACGTGCATAAAAGAGACCTTGTGGTAAACTTTTCTCATTTTCACTGCTCTCTGAAAAGAACTAAAACATCCCCTAACTCTGTTCCCCTAATCTAAAAAAGAAAAGGGCAGGATGTAGGCTCAGCTTAGTGAACAGGTGATTAATTGAACTATCTTTTAATTGATTTCAGATCTCAGGAGCCAATAACTCAGTAAGGGAACTGCCAACCAACAGAGCAGAAATTCATAAGGATTCTTCAAACATCTTACATAAACAAACAAACAAATAAATAAATGTATGTTCCAATGTATTAAGGTTTTAACAACATAACAGCAAGAGACTTATTTTAGGCAAGCGTATCTCTACTCAGGCACAGGTACTTCAGCCTCAAAGAGAGTAAGAATTTAGTGCCAATGATGGGAATGCCATCTCTATGAGAAAGAGCACTTTGAAGGACTTGCTTATCTCCTCAGTTATCCCTTTGCTATCACAACACCTAAGCACTTTAGATTCACAAAGACAACCCTTACCAACAGGCTGTAGATTAACATTGTTTTAAGATTTAAGAGCAGAAAGGATTATTAGATAACAGCCTGACTTCTGGTATATCAATGCTCCTTAAATTACACTTAATTAGTTCTGCAGTGAACCCAAAAACCTTGGCATCTCCTAAACCCTATATTCCAGAAAGACATCCAGTGTTCTCAAGGCTAAAAAGAGTGGAACAGGGACAATTTCTTCTGCTAGTTGCAGCCAGAGCTCAATCGACCACATATTTAAGTGTTTGCACTTTGTTTCTCATTTCAATTTGTCTGACTACGCTTTCAGTAACTGATTTTTCTCAGGCTTTTCTCAGCAAGATTAAGAGTAGCTCACGTCTGATATTTTCTCCCTGTGAAGCAACTCATACACTATAATCAAGTACCTATCTATCATTTTGGTCATGAATTATGTAACTCTTCATGAGCGCTAAGCGTTCAATCACCATGTAGGCAGCCAACTGCCAAAACACCATCATCGCGATCTTTGTTCTGTGGTTGCCCAACCCCAGAGGCACCTATAATTTTCACCGAGGCACAGGCACACAAAGCTGTACTTCCAAGCATTCCCCAAAACACATCTGTGAAGCGAAGGGAAGCAGCTCACGCTTTTAGTTCTGTCAGGATCCTCCAACTCCTACTTGCAGGGCCCAGAGTGGCAGACTCTCTGGGCACGCTGGATACCCTGGGTGCTTCACAAGCATAGTGTCACTTTCAAAGAAAAGGCAGACTTGTCAAAGAGTAAAATAAATCGATCTGCCTTCCCTGATTTTTTTTCTTAAAAGAAAAGACTTCCAAGAAATATTTTGTACGAGTGCTAATTCTAATTTAAGCAAAACACCTCTGAACTTTCTGTTTAATATCCTAAGCAGCTCCCAAATCACACAGTTGACTGCTGTGAAGATATTTTCAAGCAAAAGCTTTGCGCCTCAAATTATGTAGGCATTGCACCTAAACTCAGACAGAGAGCAAGCCCACTATATCAGTCACTCAGCGAAAAACTGAGTTATTCTGATCTCCTAGAGAAGCACTCATTCTTGGAGATCATGTTCACTTTTAACAATGCAGCACAGAAATAATGATACAGGAAAAACGTATTATCACATAACTTTGAACATGATCATGAAAACAATAATGAGCAATCTGCTCCTCTTCTCTCTGAAGAACTTTTTGTGTTATGGTCAGTTTAGTATTCACAGATGCACACAGTGAGATGCCACGGTCTCTCCAGCTACTGGAATAATGGAGATGTCAAGCTCTGGATATAAACCATACTCCTAAATGATGAACATTTAATTCAAACTGAAATTATCACTACCAAGTGATAGTGATGCCGCTCCAGAGAACACAGAGCACTGACAAAAAGACCTGGACTACTGATCCCGTTCAAGTTCTACCACAGGTATGGGTCCTTTCCCTGTCCCACTTGTCAAAGTATTCAGGCTTAGTTCAACTCAGTACTGAGATGCAGCATCGGTTGGAAGAAAAAACATACGCAAGATTTTTGGAAATGTAATGAATACAAGAATCAATCCAAAGATTTCTTCACCTTACTTTGAGACTAGCCATACAGGCAAGCCCACAGTGAACAATTCAGAAAAAACATTCTTTATCAAATAATCTATTTAAAAAAGAAAAAAATCACTAAAGTGACAGTCATCAACATGGTATGACAATTCACTGACTCATGATTAATTTTCCATCTGTAATGATAAATTTTCAGATTCGTGCATTGATAATAAGAATAATAAGAATAGCTTCCATCAGAACCAAACTTCCATGACTAAAACATTAACTGCAGGATTTCTGAGCTTGCTAGTAAGCCCACTTCTGTTCTAGAACAGCTATAAAATCTACTGGTGTCTTAAATTTGATTTTTGTTAAGAAAATGAATGAATGTTGTGGATGATCAACAATAATTGGATTTTTGGCGCTTTTTTAAAACAAAATTTCAATTTCAACGCAGACCTTGAGAAAATGGGTCAGAGAAAATAAAAACAGGCATAAAGCTCTTACAGAACAACACACAATGACATTTCAAAAAGAGAGTTGAAGATTAGTAGAAAAAGTAGAGGTTAAATATGTGAATTGGTACCTGAAGTGTAATCTAGCAATTAGAATCCATAATTTTAAATGCAGATGTATATACCTCTCTGTTGGTTTGTGTGCATTAAAGGCCTGCTGGTCAAATGCGGTACATTTTAAAAGTTAAAGTGAAAAGTATTCTCTAGCTTGTTACTGCTTTAAAATCATACAGGTACTTCATAAGGTTTAAAAGGATATTGTTGTATAGTCAAATATCTCCCTCTATGACAGAGTCTATAGCAAAAAGGGAAAAGAAAGCCTGAAGACCTGGTTTTGTGGCCTTTCCATGTATCAATTCCTCACATTATACAGGATTTCAAAGATTCACAACAGAAAGTGATATCACCTATCAATTACAGTGTTATCCTTACTCATATAGAAGCTAACTTGTTCTGCCTTCCTTTAGAAAAATGCAACTTCTTCAAGCTCTGTACTGCCACTGACCCCATCAAGTAGCACAGCAGTTGCCAAAGAAAGCTAAAAAGAAATTAGTATTAGAGCATTATATAACAAAGAGCATTAACTTTGCCCGTGTGAACCTCCTCAGTTCAACAAGGCCAAGTGCAAGGTCCTGCACAGTGGTTGGGGCAATCCCGAGCATAAGCACAGGCTGGGCAGAGAATGGATTGAGAGCAGCCCTGAGGAGAGGGACTTGAGGGTGGTGGCTGATAAGAAGCTCAACATGAGCCGGCAATGTGGGAGTTGGAACTAGATGATCTTAGGGTCCCTTCCAACCCAAACCATTCTATGATTCTATTAACTTTGAATTAGAAATCAAATTGATAATCTTAATTTCGCATATGAGAAACAGACTCGATTTTTACTCCCCGTCATATCCTAAAGGTACCCCACAGCTCCATTCTTGGTGGGTTGTGGTGAAGGAGTTTCTGACTGGTCCTGGGAAGTGGCTGGAGGTGGCATCTGTCTCTTTGCCAGTGAAGAGACTAACTCTATTTCTATTCTGCTCAAGGAAGCAAAGGAGCTGGCTTTCCCCTTACAAAGCAATATTAGAACACAAAAGACAGACAAATATGTTTAAGTTAAAAAATTGAACTTGTATGACACTTTCATACTCCTATCATCCTAAAGAGTTCTATGTCGTGTTGTGGATTCTCTGTGGGTGCAGCCGATGACCAATAAGTAATCAGTAACTGTGAGCCAGACACAGAACAAATCCTATTTTGATAAGGGATGTTAGCCAGGGCACAGGAGTTATCCCCTCATTCCTCTAAAATAATCTCCTCTAAACCCTTTAACTCTCAGATGTCCAGCAGCCAGAAATGGATTGAAGAAGAAATGAAAACCCCTCTAATTTAACTCTGATGTGAATACATAATTATCACCTAGTCCTGCTATAACAGTGCTTCTTCCTGAAAGGAAAATACAGTATCGCCCTTTTAGCAATGGGATTATGCAAACAATATTTCAACACACTTGTTGTATACCAATTCTAGGCTAGCCTGGCAATAATTAGGTGACAACCAGCTCTTGCTAGTACTAATGTGTTTGTACAGTACCCTGTTTAGTGCCAGGGCATTTCTACAGTATAAGAATGAATGTATAGAAAATAGATATCATTAGAATACAACACATTGATGACAGTGTTCCTGTGTTGCCAAGACAAGCGAGTCGAATAGTTTTAACCACAGCATGCTGTAACGAGCAATTCATTTACCGAGATATAGTCTTGAGCAGGTAACGCGAAAACTTTCACAGATTTTGTGATTTTAGAAAAATGTTAGTGATTCTACCATTGTTATATCTATCCGCGTTATGTCTGTATATCTGTCTATTGAAAGCATTTTAATTTTTCATATTATTTTAAGTGGGACTATTAGTAGTAAAAATCCAACAGTGTCTGTGTTTAAGCTCTGAGTTGAATATTCATTCACTTTAGTGAGAACTATGGTGAAATGTGATCAGTTTCCTGACCTATTTTGAAATTGGTATTCCGCCAACTGGCGTTTTGTTTGCACATCCAGACATTATCCACCATATGCTGACATGACATGATGATTGGTTCCAAAATGAAGTGGAATACTTGGCAAATAGAAATATATGGCCCAAATAATACACTGCCTCTAGTCAGGAAAGCAAGCAGTCATTTTGAGAAGACTGAGAGGTTTTAAAACAACTTGAGTGTACACACTGCGCAGAGCTGAATGAAAGCTCTCTAGGTCATGGTTTTTTACACGCACGAGGGTCTCAGAAATTATGAGATCAATTCCTTACAGAAGAAGATTCAAATCTGACACAGCAGTACTAATAGTAGTACTTCAATGGAAGATTAATTTGCATCTTAGGAAGAATTTGGCCCACATAGCTTCTTCCTCCTCTGGATTCTCTAACTCCTTCTTCTCACCATCTGTTCTTTTTTCCCACTGCTCTGACTTGTCTTCCCGCCCAGTGATGTCTAAGTTATCTGTCTCTCCTGAGCTAAGACTACATTTCATTGAAGCTCCAGCCTAATTTCGTATTATTTCTCTTAACCTCTTGCCATTGAACTCTTATTTTTCTCCTAACTTGATGTTCCCATTAAACTTCTGCCTTCTGTTTTGAACTGTAGAATCTCTAAAAAACCCCTACATCTTATTCTGAAACAGGAAACACTCCAACTTTTCCCTTTTAATTTCTGTTTCCAAAGTAATGTTTTTATTTTGCATTCCTCCAGTGACTTCCATGTGTGTGCTCTCTAACGTAAAGCCTCAAAACATACATGTAAGTTATTGATTGATCTCTGCTGTTCTATCTTTTAATGTTGAACACTGTCTGCTTTTTTCTAATGAAATCTAGGGATTTTTAAAGCAGTACATTAATTTGGCACTGTAATTTCCTAAGAAATTTTGTTTTTCTGTTTTTGGGGGTATAGAGTGGGTAGAGGGACTTAATATAAATGTTAAAAAAATATTTATCTATAAAAGTTCAACTAGATTTCAAAATGAGGCATCTAAACAGCACACGCTTCTGATGTTTATGTGTCGAACTGCAAGCTTTGCTTGTGAAACATGAATGGATTTCTCTGCTTAATGCATAACCTTCACCCCTTGTAAAAACTTCAGGAGGACTAAGCCCATTTTAAAATCATGTTCTTCAGAATAAAGGATAATAATACAACAGACAGCTTTCTTATTGCAAACATTTAAGCATGCTCATATAGAAAAGTGAAGAATTTGTAAGCAAAGGGAAGAACGACCTTACCAGCATGCAAGTACGCCAGATCAGGATTTTCAATGTCTGGGTGTAGTTCTTTCAAGTGGTTACGAAACTCCACAGGGACATTGGTTCCATAGTCACATTTAGGACAGTTATACATTTTCACTCCTTCATGCTTTCCTGTATGTAAGATGTGTTTACGGATATTTTCAGCACAGTTAGACCTAAAAAGTGATGAAAAAAGAAATAAGTTATATAGCAATTTATTGTTCAAATAAAACCTAGTGTTATAACAGAAAATGAGTAGTCATCACTCATTTTTCACTATTTACCCAATTTTTGCATCCTCTTAGGTTTTGCATAAATGTTGTCCTTTGCATGAAGGCTCCCAAGGCTATTTCAAGTTAACTGAGCAATATATCTGAACCAGAAGCATTTAAAAATGAACAAATTTTTACATTTACAAAAGTCTTATAATTTTTATTTTTCTTAATCGTAGACAGTGATGGAGAGAAATTAAGCAAAAGTCTTTAACTTCGCAAAACTGAAATGCACAGATGCCTGTAACATTCTTAACAGAGCTCACATGAACCTTTCCCACACAGTTCATAGATTCCATAGGAGCTGCTGTGAATGATTTTTGTAAGGAGATATTCCACCAACTCTCATCTCACCTTATGAACTGTTCCTAGAAAAGAGAACTGAATTGTTCAAGTTTATACCTTTTTGAAAACACACACAGGTTCTGATTTATGTCTTACACACAGCTTTTGTGGAAGCAGTAGTTTTCATGCATAAAAGTCAGAATATATGTACAATTAGTTTTATGTATTTCGAAGAAATATTTCTAATGATATTTCTGAAAAAAAGTGCTTGAAAAAGATCTCATATTTCTTTTATCCACAAATAGATCCATGATATGACAGTAATTCTTAATTTCCAGTATTTAAAATTTTGCAGTCTAATTCCAAAATTATCTTGATTTAGAATTTCCTACTTATTCAAAGTCTGTGATAAATCCATATAAAATATATTGTTTCTTCATTTATTTCAATCAGAAATAACCATTATATTTATTCTTGAATCAAAGTAATGGCCTGTGTACAATTTTTTTCAGACTTTCTTAGTACTGTACACTATTAATATTGTCAAACTAAGAATAGTAATTCGGTTTAACTGAAAGAAGTACAAACACTCAAGTGAACTATATAAATACATAATGCTTCACAAATATTCAAATAAAACAACAGTAGTATTTTGAGCAACTGATTGTTTACCTGTCACTGTTAGAAATACCACAGTAACAGGCACCTAAAAAAAGGACCCCCAAAATAAACTGGAAGTAGCAGCTTGAAGTTCTGTTGGAGTGCTTGTCTCTCCCTTGGAGATGGTCATAGTAAAGCTGATATCTGCCTTACGGTGCTGCCAAAGCTCACCCTCTGTCACGTCCATCTGCTATATACCGGTATAATGATCAGACTCCCGAGAATGTCAGAGAAGACACTTATGTTAACTTAAAAAAAGGGGAAATATTGGTCCTCAGCATCTTTCAGGATTCAGCCCTAAAAAAATTACAATGCTCATGAATGTTTTTGAAATGAAACATGTATTTTATTAAAAAAAAACAAAACAAAACAAAAGGATATTGTACACTGCAATGAAAGCAGGAGACGATCTGGCAACCTTCTATCATGGGTTATACTTTAAAGGGCAGTGGATTAAAACAGAGCATACAAATCTGAAATAAAATATCTGTGTCTTTTTAGCTCAGCTCTCATACTATGTTAAGGAAAGATATAAAACTTTTTACTTTGAAATATTTCTGTGAAATATATAAAGGATCTGTGGAAACCTATGTAAGAGTTGTGAAGGAAATCCAGCCTGTTCAAGTCACAAAAGGCCAGTTCGATCTCCTTTGATTCGTGAATTTGCTGCAACCACTTTAAACGGAGCAATCTCCAAGTCTCATTTATCCAGTCATCAGTAAAAACCTGTGACCAAACATGCCAACATACTGATACAGTTATCATGAGATACAAAAATTAAAACGAAATAACCTATATTTCCATGTTACGTGGCCACAAAGGCTTAATCAGAAATGAGAAATATGACATCACAAGGCATTACAAATGGCCTCTCATATTAGGTTGCAAGGCAGCAATTGCAATCGTAACATAAACCATGAAGGTAACAACTGGCAAATCCAAACACTTTTGAAGCCAAGTAACACCTTTAAATATGACGTGACAAAAATGTACTGCATATAAAATGTTTTTTTAATTATTCAGTGTGCTTTGACTGTCTGTTTTATTAGGAGTCTTCTCCTGAGTACTGTACAAGTATGTTATTACATGTCCGACAACAAAAAAACCACCAAAACTCTGTGTACGTGTGTACTTACATCACTGCATCTCATATGACTAAACACAGGTCTGTGATTTTAAGCAGAACTGTATCTTTATTAAAGCTATGCCATGATAAAAGCTTACTAAAATACCTTAGTGTTGCAATAGTGATGATAGTTAAGCATTTGACAGGCTTTGTATTATAAAATTAACTTCCATGAGTTTATAAACTCATGTTTATAAACTTTGAGATAAAGATTCCCTTTGTTCTGAAATTTGGCAACACAGAGTGCAATCTAAAAGAAATTGTTTGAGTAAAGTCTTTCTGGTTTTAAGTTCTACTCTGAACTACAGCCATGAACAAACAAATGCAGCTTTTAAGAGGCTAGCCTGTGTTCCAGTCAGGCTAAACCAGAAGTTAAATTACTATTATCAGTCCTTAATGTTAGCGTGCTTTTGTCCTTGTGATTTATTTTCCATTTTGAAAACCAAATGTATATATTTCTGGCAATTTTTCCACACTCTGCAATAACAGGAAGGGTACTTATTAGAGAGACTTGATTAGTCTAAAGTTATAGTCTATGGGTTTGTATTTGATGCTGATGCAGAGAATCACAACAGAAATTTTGTTTTTATTTCATGTCTTGCAGTGAGTCTTCTTATCAGACATGAAGAAAGGTTTAAGACTCCATGTAAACCCCACAATAATTCTATTAAAGGGAAGTGGAAGGCCTGTATAGAGTTTAGAGTGTCCTGTCAGTGCCATACGTGGCGAAAGAGGTGATGGGACGTGTTCCTAAGACATATTGCAGGAAATGTGAGGAGCTGAAAAGCTCAGCCCATACTTCCCATGCAACAAGCCTGTACAACTTTCTCTATCAAACACTGATATATTGGGAAGGGCGTAGGTCAACTTTGCACTGCATGCGTCCAGGTGAGCTCTCACATTTCTGTAAAGCACAATGCCGTGAAGTAAGAGAGATGGATGGCAAGTTTCTCCTGAGAAATGCAGCTACTGCTTAAGATGAAAGGAAAACTTCTTTTGGCTGAAGAAAAAAAAAGGGCTCTACCTAGATAGCAACAGAATACCACAGCAAAATAAGCTGGGTAGGTTCTGTAACAGTGAATAATAAGCCTCCAATGAACATTTCCAGTGGCATCCTACCACGATGAGGCTCAAAGCTTCTCCACAATGGGGCCTAAAGCAAACTTGACTATTCCAAGGATGAGAACAAAACAGTTTATACAAGTTTTCAGTGGTGACTGTGCTTGCATAGGCATCATCCACAGAGCGACAAGGAAACCCAACGCCACATGCCACAACCCTCCGCGCCCTCGTCTGCTCCTTAGCAGCACTGATGTGCTTTGTTAGGAGAGTGGAATAAAGCAGAAGGTTAAGAGTAGCATAAAATTCCAAGACATTTGGTCAGTGTGAGAAGCTGTGGCCTTTCTTTACTTTGTTTTCCCTCTCCTGTTGCCCCTCTGCCATTCTTACATATATCAGTTCTTTTATCAAAAAAATAGAGCATTGTGCTAAGCGCAAGAAACAGAGCGCTTCATCTACAGGACAGTGGGAAAATACATGCTCCCAGTGCACAGAGCAGCAGTTCTCATAATTGCCTTCCTCCCTAAGCCAGAAAACACTATTGTTCCTCTAGTGCCTAAAAGTACATACTGTAACTCTGCCCCTATGCAGACACTTTCTCAACTGCATCGGCAAGCTATAGTGTGTGCCATCGACCAGATTCCTCAGCACAACGAGGTTTATCCCACTGAAAACAGCAGCACTGTCCGAGGTTCTGGGACGGCAGAGCACAGATGTGCACTTTGCAGGGGGCAGAGGTGGGAGTTCAAAGTCAGTATCGGGGAAACATGGGAGGAACGATGTGCTTTGGAGCAAGCTTGTGCCAGAATGGTCAGCCTGAAGGTCCCCACCGTTAAGTGCTGGTTGCAGTCACTATTGCCCCATCATCTCTTCCTTCTCTCCCATCTTGCAGGGCTCAGCTGGTCATCCAGTTCCACTAGTGAGCAGTAAAAGCTGTTAGAAGGCCAGGTTTTGGGCACTCCTTCCCCACACAGAAGGGCTCAGCCCTGGCCTCATACCTGGATGCAGGGAGTCATGCTCTGCCCTCCTCCCAGCCTGCAGCCCTGGTTTAAGCTGCTCATCATGTAAACAGCTGAATTCAGTAGCTAACTGCAGAGCTGTGGCTGCCCAATACCAGAGCTATTTGCTGTCCTCATCTTTTACGTGGCATTGTGGATGAAAATCTTCAAGTAAGAGAAATGCGTAAAACATCTTCTTTTAATTCTAAATTTGTCCATGCAGAATAGGAACGCTTCCATATTTTCTAAAGGTTTTGTACACGCGAATACATTAGCATTGTATTCAACAGCTAAATGAAATATAGCGGGAAGCAACCTATTTTTATTAAGATGTTTTACTAATAGGAAACTGAAATTAGAACACTCTTCCATTTTGCAGTGCCTGACATTTTCAGAAAGATGCTTACTGCAAGACATGGAAATGGAAGGTTTTGGAGGTGCGAACGTTACTTATCTAGCCCACTAAGCTTTCAAAATTTTAGCACCTTGTAGGCCTCTTATTTGCACACAATAAACCTTTTTCAAAAGGTTTTCTCCAGGACATTAGGTACAAACATCCTCTTTCTGCAGAGAAATGCATATATCCTAAAGGACTTATGGCAGCTCCGTGGATGTCACTATTTACAACATAAAACCCAACACAGTGATACAATTGACCAAGGGAAAAGACTTCTATTTTCCCCTCTTTGTCAGTATGAATCAAATTCACACTCATAGGGAGAGCAATCTGAAGGTCTCCTGCACTATTTATACCCCACTATGTAACCTGCAAGAGGTACACAGAAATTGCAGTATTTTGACCAAAAAATAGCCAAGTCCCCAGATACTTTTTTCCAGCAATACAAGCAGTCATGATGAAAGCAAACTTCTCATGAAAGCAGTATGTATTATCACAGATTCTTAACCTCAGTTATTCACCAAAAATTTCCGTGTGTTTCTTTCACAGAAAAGCCACCTAACTTGGAACACTGTCTTTAAATCAAAACTGCAATAATTTAATTACACTAGAAAAGGAGAGCCATGGATTTTTAGAAATGCAAAGTCATACTGAACATGTAGCTTAACCTCATAGATAGCACAGTTCATAAGAAGTTTGACCAGTGACCCTTTCCTCAAACCCTAACTCTTTTTGGTACTAAGACATGATTTTCAGAGACACAGTGAAATCCGATGGAAAGCAACAGGGAATCCATTGTAATCATAGGCAAATTATTCTATAGATGATCACTCTCACTTTTAAAAACTCTCTTATTTCTTATACTCCTGCATCCAGCTAACACATGGTGTTATATTTCCAACACATCTTATTCAGCTGAAGGATCCTCTGCTATCTGGACCTCCAGTGGATGAGCTATGAGAGATCCAGTTCCTTTCACTTCACTTTGGGAAATCAATACACTTTTCCTAAACTCTTTTCAACGGTAAACATGGCTTTAAACTTTGAGTACTAGAGTGCATTTCACACCAGTGCTGCATACAGGGATGCCATGACTTCCCCCACGCCCAGGGCTCTCCAGTTCCAGCCAGGAGCTCTGGGAGCTCCTGGATGCTCCTCAAAGCACAGAAAGCTCCTGTTCACTCGTTTATATGCAGGAACCTTTCAGGGTTTTTTTCAGTATTACTGCTTCCCAAAACACAATCCTTCTAGCCTGCCTTTATTTCTTACTTGCATTAAACTGTATGAAACTAGCGTTCAGTAGAGTGACAGTAAAGAAACTAATGGACAATATTTTCTTGACAGGAAAGAAACAAATACCTCAATCAGTGGTAATTACATTATACGAACAAGCTTATTCAATCAAAACCTTCACAATGACAGTCATTCTGCCCAACTTCTACTAGGCAAAAACCCAGACAAACCAACCAACCAAAATTCTTCCCAGCATACTCAAGATTTATTTACATTTCTGTTTTTAAAATAAAATAAACAGATCGCCAGTTAACTCAAACTAGTTACAACATTATACGCAATCTGCATATACCACTAGCACTCAGCTCAGACCAGAAGTTGAGAACTTAAAGTATTATCCTTAGCACTACAGTTCAGTAGAGTATTGCAGAAGAAATGATAAAAAATAGAAAAATATCATGGTCAAAAATACATTCTGAAACGTGTTGAAACTAACATTATAAAACTGCAATTATTATACATTAACACATATATATTATATATATAACATATACACAAGAAATGTGGTATATTTTCTCAGTCATCTTATTACTAGCATGCATCTGGGTTACTTTGTCCTTGCTCTTTTCTTTTAAAAGCAAAAATCTTACCTTTTATTTAGGTTTTAAATGACTGGGGGAACAATCACATGAACAAAAGTGATGGCACTCTGCAACTGACCTCAATTGTCAAGCGATCTGTGACATTATTGCCAGAATTAGCAGCATACAGCTCCATGGGAACTCAGGAGGTCAACCACAATGCACCCAGTGCCAGCTCAGTTCTGCCTATGTCACTGCTGGCAAATATCTCTCTATGCTTTTCATAAAGACCTCCGGTGAACAGTGGACATGAACTGCTAGGGAACAGCAACGTCTTTACCACTATAGCTGATGCTTTCCAACCACGGCAAGCTAAGACGACTGAAATGCACATCCACAGTGGCATAAAACCACATGCTCTACAAGCTGGTGGCCACATGTATTGCCATGTTTTACATGTACTGCCATGTATTGCATGTATTGCCACTCAGAAAATACAAAGTAGCCCATAAAAGAGAGTACACTACATATACATGTTTTAATGAGATTTTATGGTACAGTCAGTTTCACAAAGAAAAAAATAAAAATGTATTTGGGATTTATTCTGACAGTATTTTAGTAACATCCAGGGATAATAATCGTAATGTTTCCTGCTTTTCTACATTTATAGCTTCACTTTTTTTTTCTGTAATGATCTATTTGTTATGACATACAGTATGTGTGACAGATGTCCAATGCTGGCTGCTAAAAAGTAGCAGAGCCCTGTAGGGAAGCAGCAAAAACTTGTGCGTCAGCACTGAAAATGATGGAAGATTGATAATTACTGCTTGTGTCTCAGCTCCATTCAGCAGCCTAGCACGTCCAAATTGTAATCTGGCTACAGATCTACCATTATATTCACAACGTATTGGAATAAAAATCCCCAGTTTCAAATAATTGATCGTTACAAATATCTATGATACAAGGAATTGATTATAATAGTCAAAATGCACACTTTTAAAGGCAAATTCAGGGTAATTAGAGATTCTGAAGGGAAATAAGAAGTGATGTACTCTAGTCTTGTTTACCTCTGAGGAATCTGAAAAGCCAGCTACAACCCTGCACAGTGAATAACAACCAAAGTATAAAACCAGTGCTGGCATCTAGATGTACTCACGACTTTCCAGTCAGAATATTTTTCTCAAATAAAAAAAAAGTAAACGTTTAGTTCACAAGACACTTCACGACATAAAGAAAAACGGATTTTTTCAGGAAAAAAAAGACATCTCTGATTCCAAGGAAATAATGACTTCCTGCCCTATATGCTACCATTATTTCTGCTTTCTACAGGAAGAGAAAGAAATAAAGAGGAATCTTTTAGACAGAAACCTGTGAATTATGTCCAAACTACTAGACTTGGGAGCAGCAGGTGGAAAGGGTGCAGAAAGGCAGGGAGAAGTGCTTCAGCTCTCGCCCTGTGCTGTGTCCCCACCACCCCCGGAGGTGCAGTGCAGAGCTGGGCTGCTCGGCTCCCAAGCCTGACAAGGAGCTCTTTGGAGAGAGCCACAGTGTCTCCTTCTACTGACTAGAATGAAAAAAAAAAAAGGCAAACCCAAAAAAAGCAGTTTTTCACTGGACTTATCTGCTCCTGAAAACTGGCCATACCATTTGCTAGGAATCCTGGTTCCGCCTCGCTGCAGGCGGGGTGGGCTCTGTACTGGCCTGGCTCAAGAGCCCTCTGGATCCGCCTGCCTGCAGCGCACGAGGGATGCGGGTCTGCCGTGCGCAGCGCACTGCTGCACCGTGTCAGCCAGGGCTTAAGTGGCAGAAATAGCAGGTGGAGTTCATCTATTTCACAGTAACTGAGAATAATCACTCCATTGTTCGTGGGCTTCCTCCCTCCCCCTTTCCTTTCTTGTTGGAGCAGATGGCATAAAAGAGAAGTTGGTCTGAGAAACAGCATCTCTGCAGTGGTGTAAGGATGGAGACCGGGCGCTAAGTACCATAGGCCCTGATTTAGCAAGGTACTTACGCACTTGTGCAGCTTAAGCAGCCCCATTGACTTCAAAAGAATGACTCACAAGCTTGAATTTATGTACATGATCAAATACCCTGCTGAACGAGGCCATGGAAAGCATCCATTTTTAAAAAAGCTAGGATGAATTTAATTGAAGACACACTTTTCCTTTCAACATCAATTTTTTTCCCTATTGTACTTCTTTTAACGACCACATAAAGTAACTGAACAATTCTGTAGAGTCTGTTTGTATATCCTCAGGAACACATAAAGTATTTTCACAAATATAAAAGTGCAGATGGAGACTAAGAAAGGGTGTGGAATCTATAGGCTGCACAAGATGAAACTGGACTCCTCATGTCGCTGGAGTCAGAAACGACAGCAACAGACCCTAAAGGCTGCCTGTCAATCTCAGATGCAGATGGCACTTCTTCCAACTGGCCTTTGTGTCAGTTCCTTCAGCCATTTTAGTGACAACACGGCTCCCTGGAGGGCAGATCCTGTTGCTTTGCAGCCTGGATTCATACCCAGGGCACTGCGGTCTGTACGATCTCTGCTCAAAGCAGGTTTTTTTAATGCTAATACATTGCCTCTTCCTGCCCTATCCCAGCCCCAACCCCCCATGCAAAAAGAGATGGCCATTTTCTTCCTCATTTCAAATGTTCTGATTTGTCAATGGAATAAGTATTAATTGTCTGGAAGATTCACTTTTGTTATGCATGCCAAAAGTATATATAAAATCCCTGCTAATCAAATTTGCAGATGACGCCGTAGCTGGCTGCATGATTAATAATGATGACACCACAGCCACACGGAGCAAGCAGAACTGTTTCACAAGCTGGGCCCGCTCGTTCAATCCGTGCACACACACAACTACACGTTAGGTCTCCCACCTTCGCACAACGCATGCGAGCAACTTACAGAACGCGAGAATGCTGTGTGAAAAGCTGTGACACTGGAAATGATTTAGGGATTAGTGGAACAGCGGTTTAACGTGAGCTTCCAGTGCGATGCCATGAGCAGAAAGGTCCCATGTCATCTTAAGATGTACAAGCAAGGAAGTAGCAAACAAATGTAAGGATGTAATGTTCTTTTTATGACACTGGAGACACTAATTCTAGAATACCTACCTCCCATATTACTACCTACGTTTTAAAAAGGAAACAAACAACCAAAACATTATTATAAGTAGAAATATAAGTTAAGGGGAAAAAACCCACACACATTTAAATTAAAAAATTCTGGTTTGCTTATTACACCTGGGCTTGGGGCATGAGTAACTTAACAGGGAATAAATATGTGATTAAGGGACACCTTAACTTAGAGAAAACCTGTAACAAAACCAAAAAACAATGACTAACAAGTCACAGTCAAATTCAAATGAGAAATAAAGCCCAATTTCTTCAGCACTTACAGCAATTAACCTTTCACACAAGAGGAGTGGGTTCTCCAACTTTGGATGCTTTCACATCGAACCTGAACATCTTTCTAGATGATAAAACTTAGTAAAATGCAAGAGGCTCACTACAGAGCAAACTGGAAAAAAACTATGCAGTTTGTTTTATGTAGAAGGTCAGACTAGCTGAGCTTAAGGCTTTTTCTGGGCTCAAAGTCTACAAGAAGTACAGTTTAAGTCTGAAAAATGTCATTGTGAGGTCAGACATTTATTGTGTTTCCATGATGTCATGGAAATTTGTTCAGTCTGCAAATTAAAATATATTCTTCCTGGCTGTCAATACTGCAAAACCATCTTAGGTTCTGAAAGTCAAATTTGGTTCTTTAGTTGGAGGCATGATTGATTAGCTGATCTAAAATCTGCCTTGAAAGTATATATCGGAGAAACATCATTCTCTTCAGATTATGTCCTCCTAATGCCATTGTCTGCACAAATATAAGTAAATGCAGCAGTTGGCTCTGCCCTTTGAGCTTACTTCACAGTCATCATTCACCCCAGGAAAACTGGTTTAAAGGGTAGGGAGCAAGCAAAACTTAATTTTTGTTCCTAGAAGAGTACATTTGCCTACAAGGACTACCTGCTGCTCAGTAAGAAATCGCAGCTTTCGTGTAGCTAGGTTTTCACAGTAGATCTACTCATCAAGTTCAAGTGCTGTGTACTTTGCCAAGAGATACTGAAATGGAATACCGTGCAATGAAAGCACTGAACTATGTATTTGACTTACCTAGCATACCTAGTGCATAAACACAGAGTAAAACGTGTAAGACAGTTTCTAGCACTTCTACTTCAGACTATTCTAAGTCCCAGAGAAGCTGTCTTGTAAAAGTATTAGATGAAAATTGGACCACCCAGAATAGATAAACTACCATTGTTATTTCAACTCTACACAATTATGTCTAAGTATTAGACATAGCATTTTAACTAGATGAGAAATCAGGGCAACACTCTAAACCTATTGATTGAGAAGAATAGGTACTGCCTGAATGGTATTGCTTCAAAAAGCTGATCTAGTACCCAAGAAGAAGAAAAAAAAATTAAACACCAGGGAAAAGCCTCCTGAATGCGGATGAAATTCTGTCATATTGAGGAATTTTAAAGACCCGAGCCAAATAAATTATCCTATGAATGTGGATGCAAAGGTTCTGTCTTAAAGGAAAAAAAAACCCACATAAAAATAAACCCCATCATATTACATGAAAACAAACTTCTTTCATTTAGTATAGATGGAGGTATGGGCTTGCCTTTTTTCCCACAGAGGGTTAACATGAAAAGAGGCAAAAATGGTAAAATATGAAACTTGTTCTTTGGCTTCATCTTTCACATTCCTCTGTCGTACTACAGCAGAAACTAATGAACTTGCTCATCTTCGAAAGCCCTTTTGCATGCTTCTTCCTTCACCCTTAACTCTGAGCTTTGTGGATCTTCCCTTACATGTGTGCCCATTTTACTGGTACAATACGTGCACTTTTATTAGTTGTGTTCTGATGATTTCTACTGAGAGATACTTAAAGCTTATACAAGTCAAAAACTATTTTATCACTTCTGAAGAAAACTAATAGGGCAGAGTCACTGAATGATAAGAGAGAGAGACCACAGAATTTATTTAATAATCCATGTCCATTTCACAAAAATGGCCTGTGTAATCCTTTTAAAAATAATAACCTGTTCATTTCAGACCTTGCACAATGCTTCTCTTTGTCCCTTGTAAGTCTCTCAAATGTCTTATTTTAAAGGAATATATAGTACTCCCGGAAGACATTTTCCCATTTCTATTCTCTTCAACTCCTGTGAGCCCTTGTTCTGTGTGATAAGGCAATCTCCTTCGGGATCTGAGCTGTGTAGTTTCGCACCACGAGTGACAAGGACTCGACTTGAATAACTGCTGTGCGCAGGTTGTAATTATGTCAGCTGGAGTGTTGAACAAGGGGACTGATTAATGTGAGCCCCAGCCCAGGCACAGTCCCTATCAAAACCTTCGTGCAGGCCAGCAGTGGGGATGGGTTAAAGCAGAAAGACAAAACATGCTGTATCGTCCATGATAGATGAATTGCTCCAACAGTCTTCAGGCAGATGTTCCAGGACAGTATAATATACAATTACTCTGCCTTATCACCTTCCCAGGGACAATAAAGCTTCCTCCTTCTATAGCTCATGTGAGTGAAGGCAAAATTAGTTTTACTTTTACAACACTGACTCACTTATCATGTTGCCTTGATTGTGCTTTTACAGCCAAAGAAAACATATATTCCACTCTTAAACTAAAAAAGACCCCACCAAAAAAAACCCCTGCACTCCTCACCTTTTCTGTAAAACCAGACTATTCCTTTGAACCTCTTTTGCATCACAGTAATACAGTCCTTAAAGGGCTAATTCAATATGTTATTCTAGGGAACACAACTAACTCTAGAACAACTGGACCTATTCATAGGCTTAATGTTATATGTTACATACAGAGGTACATTACTGAATCAAGTCAGAATGCATAGATAATAAAAAATACATAGGTTTTGTACAAAAGATGCCTATGTGAATAACATGTCCTTAGTGACTATTTTAACTAAGCACTCATTCTAAAAATACCACAGTACTCTTGTAAAACAATTCTTTGAGAAGTCATTAATCCATATACCTTTTTAAAGGCCACAAGTTTACTGTATAACCATTATAAATAATTCAAGTATTTTCCAAAAAGTAAATGTAAATTAAGTAAATAATGGAAATTCAGGAAGAAAACTACATATGTGTATTTGTCTCCTTTTTGTTATCAGAGGCACACAGATCTCTTTTTCTGCTGGGATGGAAGTAGTCCCTATGTTCCAGGGCTATTTCCAAGAGTTTACAGAACAGTAGAAGAATACAGGTCATAATAACCTGATATCCTTTCTTTCTAAATACTGGATAGTAATATATCGAGATGCTGTGTTTTAAAGAAAAGAGTCTAAATAGTTCCACTCGCATTCCAAGATGCATTGCTTTCAGTGCTACCCTTTCTTCAGCTATATAACAACAACATGTTCTCAAAAAACAAAACAAAACGCACTCAAAACTTCATTTAGAGAGACACATATTTGAAGGTCAGGTTTAAAAACAAAAACAGACTAAAACAGCAAAGGCTCATCTGCATGATACTTAAGACTGCACATGTATTGGAAAAATTCTATTTATATGCATTTAGCTCTCATGAAAGGTCTTGTATTACTAATCCTAGAAATGAGAGATGAGATTTTCTAAGGAGACTATGGGAATTAGGCAGTGACGTTGCACTTCAACTGAATGCAGGTTCCCAGATGTTCAAGCTTCTTTGAGGTTTTAGCCATTAAACAATATCAGAGTCTTGGCACCAGCAGGGTTTCACCATAAGGGTACAGGCTTTCCTATACTCCTGTTGGGGTTTAGCCCAGCTGGCAGCTAAGCTACCACAAAGCCACACACTCATTACTCTAAAAATGTAACAAAAGGTCTGAGGGTCGAGATAAGAGCAGCGAGGGATCACGCACCAACCATGGTCCCAGGCAAAACAGACTCCGCTTGGGGACAAATCAATTTAATTCATAGAATCATAGAATGGTTTGGGTTGGAAGGGACCTTCAAGATCATCCAGTTCCAACCCCCCTGCAATGGGCAGGCACACCTTCCACTAGATTAGGTTGCTCAAAGCCTCATCCAACCTGGCCTTGAACACTTGCAGGGATGGGGCAGCCACAGCTTCTCTGGGCAACCTGTTCCAGTGCCTCACCACTCTCAGAGTGAAAAATTTCTTCCTTAGATCTAATCTAAATCTGCCCTCTTTCAGTTTAAAGCCATTGCCCCTTGTCCAGTCACTACATGCATACATATACTACACAGTTACAAAAAGCCCTTCTCCAGCTTTCCTGTAGGCCCCCTTTAGGAACTGGAAGGCTGCTAGAAGGTCTAGTCCCTGGAGCCTTCTCCAGACTGAACAGCCCCAACTCTCTCAGCCTGTCTGCATAGGAGAGATGCTCCAGCCCTTGGGCCATCATTGTGGCCCTCCTCTGGACATGCTCCAACAGCTTCATGTCCTTCTTAAGTTGGGGTCCCCAGAGCTGAATGCAGTATTCCAGGTGAGGTCTCACGAGAGCAGGGTAGAGGGGCAGAATCACCTCCCTCAACCTGCTGGCCACGCTTCTTTGGATGCAGCCCAGGATACGGTTGGCTTTCTGGGCTGCAAGTGCACACAGAAGGCCACTAAATATTTCAGGCATGATTTGCCTTTAGTGAAGCCATGTTGGCTATCACCAATCACCTCCTTATTTGCCATGTGCCTTAGCATAGCATCCAGGAGGATCTGCCCCATGATCTTGCCAGGCACAGAGGTGAGACTGACTGGCCTGTAGTTCCCTGGGTCTTCTTTTTTTTCCTTTTTAAAGATGGGGGCTATATTTCCCCTTTTCCAGTCAGTAGGAACTTCACCGGGCTGTCATGACTTCTCAAATACGACGAGTAGTGGTTTAGCAACTTATCCACTAGTTGCCTCAGGATGCACCTCATCAGATCCCATGGACGTGTACACCTTCAGGTTCCTTAGATGGTCTCAAACCCGGTCTTCTCCTACAGTGGGCGGTTCTTCATTCTCCCAGTCCCCGCCTTTGCCTTCTGTGACAGTGCGGCGAGAGCACTTGCCAGTGAAGAGTGAGGAGAAAAAGTCATTGAGTACTTCAGCATTCTCCATATCTGGGGTAACCAGGTCTCCCGTTTCCTTCCAGAGAGGTCTCACATCTTCTGTAGTCCTCCTTTTATCACTGACATACCTAAAGAAGTTTTTCTTGTTGCCCTTGATGTACTCGGCCAGATTTAATTCTCTCAGGACTTTAGCTTTCCTAATCTGATCCCTGGTTGCTCGGACAATTCCTCTGTATTCCTCCCAGGCTATCTGTAGACTACTTCTTTGTGTTCGAGTTTATCGAGGAATTCCTTGTTCATCCATGCAGGCTTCCTGGTGTTTCTGCATGACTTCCTCTTTGTTGGGATGCACCGCTCCTGAGCTTGGAGGAGGTGATCCTTGAATATTAACCAGCTTTCCTGGGCTCCTCCTCCCAGATCTCTGAAGAGGCGGAAGTCTGCTCTCCTGAAAGCCAGGGTAGTGAGCTGGCTAAGCACCCTCCTTGCCACTCTAAGGATCTTGAAATCCATCATTTCATGGTCACTGCGTCCAAGGCTGCCCTTGTGTGTGACATTACCTAGCAGCCCCTCCTTGTTGGTGAAAACAGGGTTCAGCATAGCACCTCTGTCATTGGCTCCTCCACCACTTGGAAAAGGAAGTTATCAGCAGCATATTCCAGGAACCTCCTGAGTTACTTATGCCCTGTTGTGTTGTGCCTCCAACAGATATCTGGATGGCTGAATTCTCCCATGAGGACCAGGCTCATGAACATGAGGCTGCTCCTATCTGTCTATAGGGGGCCTCAGCCACTCAGTCTTCCTGGTCAGGTGGCCTGTAGAAGATCCCCACTATATTGCCACCTGTTCCTGCCCTCCCTTTAATCCTGACCCATATGCTCTCGGGTTGTTATCAGTTACTTCAGAGAGGATAATAAGAAACAAAGCCAAATCTTAAAAACACCTTCTCCTTGGCTCTACCTCCTCTTCCCAGCAGTACAGGGGGACAGGGAATGGGGGTTGCAGGTCAGTTCGTCACACACTGCTTCTGTTGTTCCTTCTTCCTCAAAGGGAGAATTCCTTACATTCCTCCCCTGCTCCAACGTAGAGTCCCTCGATAGTATCGAGGACTATTCCATCGATAGTCCTCGATGGACTTCTCCAACGTGAGTCCTTCCTGCCAGATACAATCCTTATCCATCGGATTACTCCAGCACGGGCTTTTCCCTTAGACTCATGGCTTCTTAGGGTGTAGCCACCCACTTCGGCGTGGAGTCCCTTACCACAGACTGCAGATGCATCTCTGCTCCATGGTCAACCTCCAGCAGTGTGGGATCCTTTCCCATGGGAGACTATCCTCTACGAACTCCTTTGGGTGCAGGCATCTCTGCTCCACCATGGGGTCCTCTCTCATAGGCTGCAGGTGGATCTCTGCTCCATCATTAATCTCCATGAGCTGCAGAGGGACAGCCTGCTGTCTCACCATGGAGCTGCAGGGGAATCTCAGCTCCAGCACACCTCCTCCCGCTCCATCTTCACCAACCTTGGTGTCTGCATAGCCATTTCTCTCAGATCTCAGCCCTCTCTCTGCTGCAGCCGCAATGGGCCTGATCGGCTCAACGAACCTCAGCAGTCCCAGCAGAATGAACTCTGCCCAGCGGGTGCCCTGGGACGGAGGCGCTTCAGAGCTCTTCAAGCCGTGCCGTGGTGGCCATCTCCAGTCGTGTGGTGGTGGCCCAGTGCAGGCAGCCGCCCACCTGGGAGGCCAGGGAGGGAAGGGAGACCCCTGCCTCCCCCGTCTCTGCACTGCAGGTCCCACCTATGACAGTAGACACTATCCAGCCAGTGAGGGCTGACTCTCAACTGAACTGTGGAGCAGAGAAGCTTAGATGGAGAGGGGCTTAGTTACCATCCTTTCTATTACAGTACTTCTGCCATGCTACTGGTGAACTGAAACTAAAAAGGGGCACTTGAGATCAGGAAAAGAAAAGAAAGATCCTCCTGAAATTATGTTGTGCTATTCTGAGGGAAAAGAGATCCACATATAAAGAAGGAGGCCAGGAACAGATGCAGGTGGACAAGAACTCAGCTGGAACAAACAAATATATTTGCCTTTCAGAATACACTTCTGCAACCTAGAGCACTAACAGAGCTAGCATCACCCAATACTGTATACTCACCTCTCACACCACCACGGGGCAACACACAGCAGTTCCCAAAAGCTGTACTCACCAGCCTTGATTGGGCTGATTGCCTGACTTGATGTGGCTGCGTTTCTTTAAGCAGAACAGATAGTAGCCACCTGCTTTGCCCTTGCAAGGGCTCAGGTTTAGGTCTTCCCTCTCTGGTCTGACACAGACTTGAACAAATCTGGTACAAACTCCTTTACTTTTGAAAGCTTTCTTCTGCATGAAAGTATTTTTACTGCTCCTCAAAATTACTACATTTTAGGATACAAAAATCAATCAGCTAAATACCGTATAAGATGACTGTGCTATAATTTGTTAGTGCTGATCAAAATCTTAAAGACTGAGTAATTAAAACTCAAATTAAAACGTGATGAAAGTCACATTTAGTCACCTAAATTAAGAGGCTGAATTCCAAATAGGTACAGAGCCAGAGGACCTCATGTGATATGAGAATTCGTGTATGCTCAGTATCACTAAAAACATGCAAAAAGAACTTAGTATGAGTTCAAATGTTGCTTCTTTTTCTCATGAAAATACATCTATCTAGACCTATGCATTATGTCACAGTTCATCAGTAAATGACCTAAAGAAAACAGAAGAAACGCCAAAGAAAGCACTTGTGGTATAATCTCTCCAAGTAACAGGAAGCTTCTGCCTATTCACTCTCTGAAAAAGAAACGTAAATTGAGAAAATCTCAGTCTCAGGGGTACAAATCTCTTCCAAATAATCTCTTTTCTAGAGAAAGATATAGATAGCTAGGTGTGTTCTCTTTATCCTTAAAAATACCTTTCAAGTTTTAATTTTTAAAATGACCTGTCCTGACAACTTGCAACAAACAGTTATTTGTGGGACCCAAACCCATTGATACATGGGCACTGTGCCAACTGAAGCAGGGTTTCCTATAGCTTCTTGCCCTATTCACTAAATTTTCCAATGCAGCAACAACAGCTCCCCAACACATCCTTCAAAATTCTCCCATTAGGCAAGAGAAAACAGCAGTGCTGGGTGGGGAGCCTAGAATAAAACATCAGCTGGTTTTAAGAGAGAAGAATGCATGAGAGCTGAATTTTGCCTGCTTGTTCCTCACTGATTTTTTTTCTCTCCTCATCCAGCTCTGTAGGAAACATGTAGGAACTTAAATTATCTCAGCAGTTACTAGGAGGTGTCAGTTTTCACCAAAACTGGCCAACAGCTTAAAAAGTTATTAAAGGAACTGACAGAAGATGGATGGATGGGCTGGTGCAAGTCTCAGAGTAAGTTAGGGACATCAGGCTAAAAATCGATCCTCATCAACTCATTTATAAAAATTGCCTTTTTGAACTAAAGACGTATCTCTTTCCTGAAAAGAAAACAAATTACTAATGGCTTTTTATATGTTAAAACACTCATAGCAGGCATCTCAAAAATTTCCTAATGGAAATGGTTCTCTGTATTTTACCAAGAGCTTGTTAACAAAACGATGTATGAAATACCATATTTTTCTAATGAAAAATCATCAGAACTTAAGAATTCATTTTGATAATCACAATACCTTTTACAACATCAAAATGATTTTAAGTATTGTTTGCCCTGTATACTGTGCATGCAAAATTTCAACAGAAATGTTTCGAGGAAGCTGAGTATGGGAAGACGTTCCACATGGGATTTCTAGCAGAAAAAAAAAATGTCTTCAACTACAGTTGTTAGAGAGAATTCATAATTATCTTGAACAGCGATTGAAGGAGAGTGCACTGAAGTTCCAAACATTAAGCTATAAATACTACTTTTTAAGGCGTATCAGTAATGTAACAATGAACTACTAGGATAAAGTTTAGGCAGTTTATGATGTCACTAGAACCACTCAAGGTATTTATAGGATTATAACACAAATAATTTTACAGTCTTATGAACTGCAGAGTTTCTAGTTGTATGCTTTTTAAATGATAACATCACTAAAAATATAAAAAGATAGCAATGCTGAAGAACAGCAAAAGAAGCGTTAGTTTAAAGCATTATTTAAAAATATGCATATATGCATATGGATCTGTATTTTAGGAATCATGGTGAGCTGGGCAGTGTGCCTAAGCGGAAGGAAAAACAAACAAGAACTGGACTGGAGGTCAGCTGGCCTGAGGACTAGAGCAACCTGCAGCTGTGCTACCAACCCTGGGAGCACCAGGGAGACCTGAGCAGTCTTCGAGAGTCAAAAGCCACTTTGCAACCTCCTCTTTACTTCAGGAAGAATAATCGATTTGCTCTCAGGCTATGAACAGCAGCAGCTATTGCCTATCTCTCTCATTTCCCACTACCTCCTTATTTCAGCTCATTTACAGAAGGAGGTGGGGAAATATTGAGGAATGTCTCCAATTCCCTGACCCACAGAGGTGGGAGAAAGGAGAACGGCATTGCACCTGCTTGTTTCTCCTGGCACGCTAAGCCCCAGCATGCATAACCTGTGAGGGGAAGATGACGAGTGCTGTACAGACCTCATCTTTTCTCTGAGGATGTAAAATGAGAAGCAATAGCTTTGACCCAAGGCATCTAAAAATGCAGAACAAGGTTTTTCATATATATTTTGGATTTTTTTCCCTTAATTGTTTTTCCATTATTAAAGCAACACATTTTAAAAGAAAGTAAAGCACAAAATTCATGTACATGTAGTACAAAAGCTAAACAAACAAACCTAATATAATAAAAGAATTCAATGAATGCTACTACTACCACTTTTAACTTTTTTAACAGACAGAAAGGAAGCTGGAAACTAAAATGCTTAACTGACCACCACCTGGCACGTGCAAATATCTTTGAGATTTTTCAAAGTGGTTTTCAAGGAAAAAAAAAAAAACCAAAACGAACAACATTGACAACACCAGAGCAGCATCACTTGCAATAACAAAACCACCCCCATCAGGGACAAAACAGGTGTAACAAGCTCCTCTCCCTGCTGTCTCATTATGAGTAAAGCCTCAAGTGAAATACATCCCTGATTTATGACTTACAAGAATAAAGCAGAGTATCATACAACAGAGTCTGCAAAACGGTCTGCAAATAGCCTGTCCTCCCTACGCCACATTTTCCTACAGGATTGCACCGTCTTCTCCCAGCAGCTCAGGAAAGAGAAAACATGATTGATAGTATGGAGAGCTGCAAGGCAACTTTGAGAAAAGCCCTCCTTGCTCCTGCCAAGGCTTTTACTAGCCAAACCTAAGCAGCAGCTTTGAACGCCTGGATTGTGAAGCAACATCCCGGGAACTCTGAGCTCCCAGATCTCTGATGCCTTTGCATCCAAAGCAGATTTTCTAGAGAGCTGAAGATCTCAGAGATGGGCTTTCAATCTGTAGGGGTTCCCAACCACACTGGGGAGAGGGTGGCCAGGAGAATCAGCCTCTCAAACCCCAGGTGCTGACCCTGCCCCAGAGCCTCAGTCCCACCACATTGTATTGTGGCCCCTGGAAAACACTCGCCAGTCACACGGCAAGGGTGCAAGCCTGGCGCATCGAGCCCACAACTTCTGCTTTTGAGGCAGGGAGCCTCGTGGTGGAGGCAGAGGCTTTGGTACCTGCCTTCCCAAAGTGCCCCAACATACGGCTCCAGGAACATTTTTGGGCAGGAGGTGTCACACAGACAAGGGCGACTGCTGGAATGCACACGCGATTTTATTCAGCTTCAATAAATCAGGAGTTTCTAACAAAGCCACATTTATTTGGAAAATTGCTCACCAATTCTAATGCATTAGAAATATCTAAGTGGCAAGTTTTTCTCAAAGAGAAAAGCTCATTTTTCTTCCTCTTCTTTCCTTCCTTTACTTTCCATTCAACAATTCTTTTCTTTCTCTCATTTTCATGAGCCTTTAAGGGGAAGAAACCCTTTCCCGTTCTTCCCCTTCCACTAGGCTACAAATCTTTCTGAAACCGCTTCTGAACTGAATTTGCTTTCTATCACTTTCCAACGTTTTAACCTGTTTTGAATGTCACATATGAAGGAGGAAGATGAAAGGTTGTCACAAGGATAGCATTAATACAGAAACTTTTTTTTACATGGTAGGAGCCATATTGCCTGGAGAATAAACCACACGTAACACAAGAGGCTGAGGGCTATTAGTTTCATCTTGAAGGCCTGCAACACTACCAAAATATTTTCAGATTGCTACCTACAGGTAGTTAGAAATAATAATTCCTTGTAGATTTGACCACCCCTAAAGATAGCTTTGCTCCTTTTATAATGACTGGATTAGAGATTAAGGAATGGTAAAAGAAACAAACATGTTTATTTTTTATTCTTTGTTAACAGGCAAGGGCAAAGAAACCATACATAGTTGCTTTAGCTTTTATGTAAACTACTTTTTACCTAAAAGGGTGATATTAATTAAGCTATGATGCCAATGATTATTTTTAGATGAAATTATTCCAACAAATAAAAGTTTATTTGTAGACATAAAAGATCTTCGCTGTACATTTTTATCAGAAGCACTGTAAGAACAGGAAATTATAAGTCTTTTTTGTTACTAAAAGCTATATTCAGACCATAGTCTTGCCATTCATCTTGAGGTTAGTACTAAAATTTTATTTACTATCAAAATACAACCTACTTAAGATCATTTTAGTTTGAAATATATGCTGCTGTTCAAGATTTATAAACATTAATCAACTCTATATTAAATATAAATATAGGTATATTTATTATAACATATTTATGCTACTTAAGAAAGAAGAATAGATAAGACAGTGATGATCGCATGTGATAGGGAAAAAGAAGTGTGAGGACAGGGAGAAGATAAAATGTGATAATAGAAGACATTAGTTATATTAATCTGTCCACTGCATGAAGTGGTCTTATTCATATTTCCTAAAAACCACATGCTTCAATTTTTGGGTGAAGTAGGTTGGACTCTGATTAAAAAAAAAAAAAAAAAAAAAAAAAAGCACCAGAGGAGGGGTTGCATAAGAAGAGAAGTTTAGGGACAAAGCCCAAATTGAACAGCAAGAGACAGTAACTACTGAAAGAAACCAGGAACCTGAGAATGTTTCTGCAGAACTTAAATCAAACTGTAACCAAAATGATAAGAATGCTGAGCTAGGATCAGGACAGGCTGCAACAGAGAGAAGCTGCCAGACGTTAAAACTATACAGGAATTTTTACATTGATATCAAAATGGTTGCATGTCTCGGTAACATTAAACTCAGTGGTCACCCCTGAGTAATTGAGCATGGCATCTAGGCTTAAATACATCACTTAAAAGTTGTCCTTCCAAGGACTCAATCCAAAATGAGGCTAGAATAGTATTATCAATGCTTGCAATCGCATCACTGGTTTAAAGATTCGTGGGCAGATCCTTGAAGTTCCGAGTCCGGTGGTTCACTGTCAGCACGAGAATCACAGATTCATTGAATTAAAAAGGCAATTTTTAATTCCTCTTACTTTGAGTGGCCACAGGAAAAAAAATGGAAAACAGGAATAAATAAATAAATAGAAATAAGAAAAAAAACACAAAAAAAGTTTGCGTTATCATTGCTCACGGAATTATTGATGGATTTCAATATGGCAAGGAGTAAGTATTATTCATTAAAACAAATAAAAATCCCTATTATCATTCTACCAAGTAGAGTGACTTTACTAAGCTATCAGTTAAAAATACATAAAGCAAAGGACTTCACAAAGTGACTACACTATCGCAGGCCATGCAAAAGCATTTTAACAGGGCAATTTCATTGTGGACCCTAGTCAACAAGTCTACATAGAATCATAGAATGGTCTGGGTTGGAAGGGACTTTAAAGATCATCTAGCTTCAACCCCCCTGCCATGGGCAGGGACACCTTCCACTAGATCAGGTTGCTCAAAGCCTCATCCAACCTGGCCTTGAATACTTCCAGGGATGACATTCACAGCTTCTCTGGGCAACCTGTTCCAGTGCCTCACCACCCTCAATGTAAAAAATTTCTTCCTTATATCTAATCTAAGTCTACTGTCCTTCAGTTTAAATCCATTGCCCCTTGTCCTATCACTACACGCCCTTGTAAAAAGTCCCTCTCCACCAATATATTTGCGTATGAGTGTGCATACATGTCTTTTTTTAAGAAACAATCATGTTTTCTAATAAGCATACATTCTTTCTAAAGCAGTCCATGCAGTGACTGGTATCTGGCAGGGAGGAAAGTGAGAGCTGCGGGAGAGGAAGTTTAAGCTCTTTCGCACGCTGCCACCAACACGATTCTCCAAAACTGCAGTGACAGGATTTCTTAGTCAGTGCAGACAGCATACACATCTCCCAGTGAGGGCCATGTTGTTATTTGTGTGCTCTCTGGTTCTACAAGTTTCTGAACGTCAGGAACCATATCTGAAGTCAAGTCTCTTGGTTAACACGATAGCTAATCTGTATTTTGCACTATCACATTGTGTATTTTTATTCTGAGTTTACCATACGAACTATTTGCTGTAACTTAGGTGAATATAAAAAGTTTTATTAAGCAACAGAAACATCATAAAGGGAATAATACTAATCCTTGTTTTGTGTGCCATGTATTCACTAGAATAATTAAAGTTGTATTGCGGCCATATCTAAATTTTATTTCAGATTATTTTTCTTTTATAGACTTAAATGCTACAGCGTATTTCATTCCAGATTAATAGAAATATTAACAAATATTTTATCTGAATGTTTATTAAAAACTAAGGACTGAATAATATTCTGAGGACTTTGCATCTGGGAACTATGCCCATGCACTGACAGAATTTCTCTCTAAACTTCTATCTTCATTTGTTTATAAGTCTGCTAGCACGAGGCACTGGATATCCTCAACTCCTGCTGGAGTTCGCAACAGAAGCTTAAGTGCTTCCTGAAGGTCCAGTTTGCTCTATTACATGTATGCATTTTTGTCCTTAGCAATTTCTTATCAGCCCAGAGTACAGACACTTTTTTTTTTTTCCCTAATTCTGCCTTTGTCATATATATAAAAAAGTGTTTTTCCATAACACAGTGGTGGTTACCACTTGGAGTCCTCATCAGCCTAATGTTCCATACAGTTGCATAACCTAGTTATTTCCTATACATGCATATTAAATTTCACTGGTTACAAAGAGCATATTAATGTTAATGTTTTAATGATAAATACAGTTTCATCATTTTATGTAGAATTCGCCTTAACAGCCTTTCAGTTTTGCTACAAATAAGTACATGCTGTTACCTCAGCATTTAAAGTAGTCCCTCGTTATCCTTGATATAACTAGGGAATAGTGCACAGCTGATGCAATCAAACCAAGACAACTAAAAGTTATTAAATTCACCAAAATAAACAGAGAGAAAACACTTACTTTGCACATTCTTATGACTTAGGTGCAAATCCTGGAGTGTATTATAAACTGGTCTTTACAACCTATGAACAGATACTATAAGTCAGGGGGAAATAGGAACTCCCTAGGGATGCTGTCCAAAAAAAGAAAAGTAGCCCCTATGGAATCACTCCCCCTAAGTCATGCTGCTGCTGCTGCTGCAAATATGCAATGAATCCTTCTGCAGCTGGAATTTCAGATGCCATAATCCCTTAGAGAATGTTGTCTAATTATTTTATTATGCATAATAAATGTAAAATATTTATTTTAGTTTACATAATTATATTAAAAATGTATGCTATTTATTCTCAGTCTTGTAAGGCATCCTTCACAAGTCATATACTTTATAGAAAGGTGCATTTCCAGAATTAATGCTGTTTTGCTGGCCTGGCTGTTTGTTTTGCAGAGCTTCTAAACTCTCATATCTATGGCTGTGGAGCATCACCAATCCCCTGGATGTTGCCCTCCATTCCCTCCTTCCTCTCACCGCCATGAGTAGTCTATGTAAAATTAATCATACGGTGGAATCCCAGAGAAACGAGAGTCGTTTTGTTTAATTACAGCACAGGGCTGGCACCAAGTACGTTAACGTTATACCTGTCCCACACTCTCATGGTCAAAGTCGTAGCAATAGTGTTTCTGCATCACAAAACTATGCCAGTGCTCCTCCTGAGCCCTGAGCTCCAACAAACCTGACCGGGCGAGAGAAGCAGGGCTCTGCCTTTTGCCCTCCCAAAGCAAAACGATGTAATCCAGGCCCATTTCGTGCTCACACACACCATGAACATAAACTATTACTTGCCTGAGAAGCTGTGATAGTTACATGGAAAGTCATTACCAATGGGAGTCAAATTTAAAACCTAACAGACGACTAAAATGAGAGTCCTAATTCTGTACTCTAGACACATGGACAAGAACAGTTCAGTTTTTTGAAAATGCTGTATATCTGCATCTTTCATTGACATCATTGGACTTAACGAGAGTTCAGCACTTCTGAAATCGGGTTAAATTCAGATGCCTAACTATGTTGCAGGTTTAGAAAGTCTGGCCACAGACTATACAACTGGCAGGTTTAGAAATCAGTTGAAGTTGACGATGAAGTCCACATCAGGCGATGTTCAGTTTCAGGATGTTATACAGCTCTTCACTACTCAGGGTGCCCATGAGCAAATGCAAACAGTATTGTTGCCAGTATAACTCCAGGATCATGTAATCCGAAAAGTTTAGCCACGTAACACATCTTTTTTAAATGACTAAGAAATACATAATAAGCATTGCATATGTAATGGTGGTGTAGGGCCCTATGAGACCAATTCTCTATTATAAAATTAAGTTGAACGCTAATTAGGAGTGAATGAATATTTTTGTATGACAAAGCACACTGACTTAAGAATGGGGAGACGTGCTGTGTGATTTGAAAAAGTAAATGCAAACAAAAATTGTGCATATTTTTATCTAAATAGGGAAAACCTAAACAGAAAACATAAATGTGAAAAACTATAACCAAAGTATTTAACAAGCAAATTTTTATATTTATGTATATATATATTATATTTTTCTTCCTTCAAAACAAAGTAGATTTTTAAACCTACTCTGGAAATACGATTTCAAATTATAATCAGAACTAGAAGAATTTGCATACTGCTAAATAGAAAAGTAGATGTTCACTTCTTTGTTATGAATGTACAAAAGATTTAGACAAATAAATATCAGGTGGTCACAGTACAAAAAGTAGAGACGGAAGGTAACATTTTTGCAAGAGTATTCAAGTACAGCCATAAACATAGATTATAAAAGCAACTTGGTAAAATAAAATGAGCAAAATCTCTCTTTTTCTTTTTTTTTGAATATGCATATTAAAATCATAGAATGGTTTGGGTTGGAAGGGACCTTAAGGATCACCTGGTTCTATTCCTGCCATCGGCAGGGATATCTTCTACTACACCAGGTTGCTCAAAGCCTCATCCAATCTGGCCTTGAACACTTCCAGGGATGGGGCATCCACAACGTCTCTGGGCAACCTGTTCCAGTGTTTCACCACCCTCAGAGTGAAAAATTTCTTCTTCAGATCTAATCTAAATCTGCCCTCTTTCAATTTAAAGCCACTATCCCTTGTCTTATCACTACACACCTTTGTAAAAAGTCCCTCTCCAGCTTTCCAGTAGGCCCCCTTCAGGTACTGGGAGGCTGCTAAAAGGCCCAGAGCCTTCTCTTCTCCAGGCTGAACAGCCCCAACTCTCCCAGTCTGGCTTCATCAGAACATAGGTGCTCCAGCCCTCAGATTGTCTTTGTGGCCCTCCTCTGAGCCCACTCCAACAAGTCCATGTCCTTCTTATGTTGGCAGTGCCAGAGCTGAACACAGTATTCCAGGTGGAGTCTCACGAGAGCAGAGTAGAGGGGCAGAATCACTTCCCTTGACCTGCTGGCCACGCTCCTTTTGATGAAGCCGAGGATACGGTTGGCTTTCTGGGCTGAAAGTGAACATTGCCAGCTCATGTTGAGGTTCTCATCAATCAACACCCCCAAGCCCTTCTCCTCAGCGCTGCTTTCAGTCTGTTCTCCACCCAGTCTGTACTTGTGCTTGGAATTGCCCTGACTCATGTGCAGGACCTTTCCCTTGTCCTTGTTGAATTTCATTAGGTTCTCACAGGCCCACCTCTCCAGCCTGTCAAGGTCCCTCTGGATGGCATTCCTTCCCTCCAGGATGTCAACACCACCACACAGCTTGGTGTCGTCAGCAAACTTGCTGAGGGTGCACTTGATCCCACTGTCCATGTCGCCGACAAAGAAGTTAAATAGCACTGGCCCCAGTACTGACCCCTGAGGAACACCACTTGTCACTGGCTTCCATTTAATGTTGAGTTGCTGACTGGAACTCAGTCAGCATCCAGTCAGATTCGACCATCCAGTCAATTCCTTATCCACCAAGTGGTCCATCCATCAAATCCAAGTCTCTTTAGTTTAGAGACAAGGATGTCGTGTGGGACAGTGTCAAATGCTTTGCATAAGACCAGGTAGATACGTCAGTTGCTCTTCCCTTATCCACCAATACTGTAACCCCATCATAGAAGGCCATCAAATTTGTCAGGCACGATTTGCCTTTAGTGAAGCCATGTTGGCTGTCACCAATCACCTCCTTATTTGCCACGAGCCTTAGCATAGTTGCCAGGAGGATCTGCTCCATGATCTTGCCAGGCACAGAGGTGAGAATGACTGGCCTGTAGTTGCCCGGGTCTTCCTTTTTCCCTTTTTTAAAAATGAGGGCTATGTTGCCCCTTTCCCAATCAGTAGGAACTTCACTGTACTGCCACGACTTCTGAAATATGATGGATAGTGGCTCAGCAACTTCATCTGCCAGTTCCCTCAGAACCCATGGATTTATCTCATGAGGTCCCACGGACTTGTACACCTTCAGGTTCCTCAGATAGTCTTGAACCTGATCTTCTCCTACAGTGGACGGTTCTTCATTCTCCCAGTCCCTGCCTCTGCCTTCCGTGACTTGGGCAGTGCGGCTAGAGCATTTGCCAGTGAAGATTGAGGCAAGAAGTCATTGAGAACCTCAGCCTTCTCCATATCTCAGGTAATCAGGTCTCCTGTTTCTTTCTGGAGAGGGCCTGCATTTCCCCTAGTCCTCCTTTTATCATTGACATACCTATAGAAGCTTTTCTTGTCACCCTTGGTGTCCCTGGCCTTATTTAATTCTCTCAGGGATTAGGGCTTTCCTAACTTGATCCCTGGCTGCTCAGACAATTTCTCTGTATTCCTCCCAGGCTACCTGTCCTTGCTTCCACCCTCTGTAGGCTTCCTTTTCGTGTTTGATGGTGTCCAGAAGCTCCTTGTTCACCATGTAGGCCTCCTGTTTTTTTTTTTTTCCTAACTTCCTCTTTGTAGGGATGCACCAGTCCTGAGTGTGGAGGAGTCAATCCTTGAATATTAGTCAGCTTTCTTGGGCCTCTCTTCCCTGCAGGGCTTTCTCCCATGGTACTCTACCAAGCAGATCCCTGAAGAGGTCAAAGTCTGCTCTCCTGAAAGCCAGGGTACTGAGCCAGCTAAGCACTCTCCTTGCCACCCTAAGGTTCTTGAACTCCATCATTTAATGGTCACTACAGCCAAGGCTGCCCTTGAGTTTCACATTCTCCACCAGTCCCTCCTTGTTGGTGAGAACAAGGTCCAGCACAGTATATTATTGAGAATATAAAATTTGTGAGCTAAAAACACTAGGTTAGTTTATTATGAACTTCAGAAAACCACATCCATTCATGTCTTTTCCTAGTTAAGAAATGAATTTCCCACACTGTGGGTTATATAGGGAATAAATTCCCTTTTCTGCTCCTTGCAGCCAAAATCAATCTTTTCCCCATAGTATCTCACAGCCTATTTCACTTCAGTTTTTGCTGCTAAGCAAAAAAAAAAAAAAAAAAAAAAAAAATTTCTTAATTCAGATTAGTTTCTTTTAAAAACCTTTCTTTCTACACTTCTAGCCAGGATTAGGCAGCCTTTCACTCACTAGACTGGCAAGAGTTTTTGCAGGATGATTTTTCACAATTGCCTCCCAAGGAATTGAAAAGCCTGAAATCAGCAATCTCTAAGAACCCTCTGAGCACTGATGAACTGAACAGGTATAATTAAAATATGTTGTATTTAGACACTCTTTTAATTCAAGTGTCTCAAACTACTTTATAGAATAGAGAGATCATTTCACCTATCAGTGAAAGGAGACTTTATGGTAGCACTAATAATACTCCATATCTGTACACAGAACGAGGAATCCTCACCTCGCTGAAACTACAAGGGTCATTGAAGAGTCTGCAGTTGCCAAGCAACACTAAACAGCAACTTCTGAAATGGTCTGCATAAACTTAGAGTGCAAGGGCTAAGCTAAAAGAAGCACATGAGGGTGAATTTTATCACCCAGACATGGGGGTGAATTTTATCACTAGGTCAGCAAATTTTAAAATTTTGCTTTTATGTCTTCTGCAGGTGATACTCACAGGAGTACACACCATCTGCCAAACTGGTATAAAGGACATTATTTACAGAGTTGCTAATACCTTTCCATGAAAAGAGACAGTACTGAGTGAGTTGACAAGGAGGCAACATGTGATTCTCTTAAAATTATATTTTAAAACAGAAAAAAGATATAGAAAAAAACCAAGAGAGAGGTGGATAGAGAGAAAAAAATAGACTTGCCATTAAGGCTGGCTAACATCTGAGGACTGTGGAAACTGGCAGGCACAAGCAGGACTGCTGTGCTAATAAACACAGCAGCCCCTCCACTGGCACCTCTGCAGCTACACAGAGTGCCTCGCTGCCTCTACGGACCTGCAGCGGCAGCACAGCTCTGATTCCTGCATCCCTGCCAGCTGTTTTTCAGCCGATCTCATAACAAATTTCCTGCAGAATCAAAGCTTCATCAGCTGGTATCTGTGGAGAATCAGCCTCCAAAGATTAGGTCAAAATTGGCCTGCAAGGGATGGAAACTCATGTCCTATTACCACGAAACATTCATTTTTCAAAAATGTAGAGGCAGGGGATGCTCAGAGATTTCTTGTTAATCCTGACAAAATACGTTATGCTTGCTTCTTCTTTAATAACCTCCAATATAAGAAAATACTAGTAAAAAACTTGTCATTTCTTGAAATTTCTATCCCATACACAAAACTTTCCATCCAAAGAAAAACGATCTCTGGTCTTTCCCTAAGCAGAGCACTGAAGTTATGCATTTTGTCATACTGAATGAGGGAATTGCATCCACTCATTGCATGTGCGTAACAAACCCCAAATTGGTTCACATCTACAACGCTTCCAGTTTCTAGGGTCTTCAAGCCAGGAGCTCAAACCCACTGTAACCTGTCTCTTATTACCTAATTCTGTCATAAGACTATTCCTTCCAAATGGGATGCTTCATTAAAGCGGACAACCTCAAGATTAACCCTCCTTAAAGATGCAGCATCATAGATAACACTCCTTTTATCTTCATTGCAGCACATGATGTCACACTATTGCTTATATGCTCTCACCTCACTCAACATAGATCTTTTAATGCAACTGCTCTGACAAACCCCAAATCACCTCTCTTAGATGACTTGCTGAAGACGACAGAAACACATTTATTAAAAAAAAAAAAAAAAAAGAGAGAAAAAAGGAAAAAAAGCAGGGACACTGCTAAGGCATCAGCACAGCAAGGGAAGGACCCCTGAGGTTATAAAATTCAGTTCTCTGCAGTTCTAGGCAGCCATTTAACAGGTGCTCAATACAGAAGAGTTCAGAGAACATTTGTTCCACCTGCACAAACCAATGCAACAAAAATTTTCGCATAGAATCTTCATGATCACTGCAGCAGCTTTCTGTACAGGAGTTTTCTTTAAAGCAGCCCATAAATAGTGTGAAACCAGGTATTATGGGAGCCGCTAGCTTTTGTTATATCAGCTTGTTTTAGGAAACTACATTAAAACTTATACTAAAAGAACATTACAGTTGTATGCTCAGCATTAAAAGAAAATAAAAAAATGCTGTAGTGGTGTAATCAAAGGTTTAACTTTCTCCTCTTGTGTGCGTGCATCACAGCACATGCATCTAATTACATAATCATACGCCATTTATCAAATATAATACTATTTTTTTAAAAAAACTTTTTGGAAGTCAAGTCTCACAAATTGCTCATGAATAACTTCTACGGATTCCTTTATAGCACACATAGACTAACCACCTTACTGCAAGGTAATAAAAGTATTCAAGATTGTAGAAGTATGTTTAGGAAGAGTAAATAATCATTTAAGAAGTTATTTGAGATCATTTAATAAGTAGTTGATAACAAACAAAAGACACATGGGTTGAGCACCACAAGTAATATTAACTGTCCTCACGTGATTTTTGAGAACTTAATCTACTGTCCTAACAGGATGGATTTTAATGATGGAACATGGGAGACTTTCCATGCAACCATCCTACAGCCATCTCTCATCCAAACTTCTTGGCTGGCAAGGAGAAGGAAAACTGGAGCAGAAAAACGACTCTGCAGCACTGTAACTAGCTCCAGTTGCTTCCCGTTCTAATAAGTGCCTGGTGAGTATTTAGGCTGTGAAGCTTTTTAGGGGACTTTTCCTTTCTTGGTGAAATTGTTGCAACTCAACCGAGAAAAATTTCAAAACTGCAACTGATTTGAAAAGGCGATGCAGATAAGCAGCCTCACCATGGAGAATTCTAACAGACACTGAAGCAGCTGTGAAACAAACACTCAACATTAGCACTGCAGTATTACCACTAAAAGGTTTCCCATCATTTGTTTTTCTTTATAAAGTAATACCTAAATACTGAAGACTAAGTTTTTAAATTTAGCTCCTAATCTAATATGCAATTACTGCTGCCCTGATGGTGTTTTAATGGCAATATATTTTTATTGGTGTCTTCAAATGAACCTCGTCTGATCACCTTAACCCTTCTCTCATCATGCTTTAGTTAATGACTCATTACCTGTAGTCACACCAGGGACATCTGTAAGGCTTTTCTCCAGTATGGACACGCTTATGTCGTGTCAGATGCGATTGTGTTGTGGAAGCGAAGTTACACTCATCACATTTGAACGGTTTCTCTCCTAGAAGGTGACAAGAGAAGATATGCATTATCAATTTTCATCAACAGAAAAGGAAAACAAGTCTAAATTTCTGACAAATCCCTCGAGACAGATTTTAGTCCATGTATATATAAGAACCACCAATACAAAATACATTACCAAATACAGGTGTATTAATTGCAAAATATTATTCTTATGATGACATATGTGCATCAGTAGCCAGCTGACTTCCCATGTAGTGTTATGCAGCAGCAAAAAGGAGAAAGAACTGCCCTGAAACAGGGTAACTGTGTTACTGGGCCTTATTTTGTGAGAACATCATCACCAGGTGACAGGCATTCTTCTCATCCCACGCCTTCTGTTGAAGTTGGGCCCATACACAGCCCTGAAAGCAACACTGTTGGAGACACACGGTGAGAAATCAGTCTGAAGCTGAAGTATTAAGTGCCTGCTCGGAAAGTAACATCTCCAGGAGGAAAGTGTCTTTGTTTATTGTCTCTGGTCCTGGATTTTTCATTTTATCCATTAAATAATACACATAAACCAGGACTAAGAATATGAACCAGAACTCAGTGCTTCATTCCCCCTCTCTTGCCTGCTATCCTTCTGCCCTTGCGAATCTTTTCTGAACAGTGGGCCAAATTCAGCAGAGGGACTCGAAAACCCAAAACCAACCACCAAACCTAGACTAGGACAATCATATTTTCAGAAGACTAAAATTCAATCCCTGCTGAATGTGCAACTGCACTGAAATTTTCTAGAGGACTACTAATTGAAGAAAGATAAAAATCTCTAGCTTATAAATTATTATGAGAAGAGAACTTTTCCTTCCAGTGGAGGGGTCCACCCCTCAGAAGACACCAAGACAAAATCTCAGGACAGATAAACATACTGTGATGGCTAGCTAAAACACATGCATCCCATTTTTCCAACTGGTTGCTCCAGAAATATTCTGTGTGGCTTACAGGCCCATGTAAATACCATTCAGGGAGTAAACAGGTTTCTTTTTGTATGCAGAAGACAGAAGGCAGCTCCAAACTTCGGTGATCTTGGCTGCATTGTGTAAGCCTTTAGAAGTATCTGTCCTAAAGACTAAGTAAGGAATCAACATCTCTAACTTAAGAAGTCTGAATCAAGCTGCTAGGGATGGACATCGACCTTGTAAACTGTTCAGAGGTCCAGAATAGGCAGTTTCCAAACTCTAACTCTACTTTTCCTAAGCCTCTTAGCAGGCATAATTTGCAGTTTTTCAGACTGACATGAGGCACACCACCAGCAGAAGACACATCACTAGCAAAAGGCCACTCCCAAGCAGCCATACCTCCAAGTCAGATTTTTCAAGCCTGCTTAAAGCGGAAACACTCGACATTTCCAAAGAGACTTTGCCAGAATTCTGAGAAGAGAGAGAAGTCTGCATTTTTCATTCTTGGAGACTGTTGTGTTTTTTTTCCCTCCCAAGGGAAAAAGAAATGCAAGGTCCTCAGGCCTGAAAAGCCTGTAAGGAAGGACAACGGAGCAGCTTCTGAAAGCTCCATAAAGAGTTGGAATAATTGCTTTTAGCAGCTGCTGGAGAGAATACCAGCTACTATTTTTCATTTATTGTTTCATGGGACAAGGAAAGGTGAAAGGGCAGGACACAATGCGGAAGCCTCTATGCTGGACAAATTGAGACTGCTAGAAAGTCTGTCTTTCCTGCCCCAAATGGGGTTTTCTTGTCAGACACTGACTTTTTGCTCTGGAGAAGCCGATTCTCCCAGCAGCTTGAATGGTACTGGCTGCTGCTTCAATTAAACTCTCTGGGAGGCCAGAGACTCCCTAGCAACGTAACCTGTTCTTGAACTGAAGATTTCCTGGGCCTGATTTATTTTATCTTCTGCTATTAAAGAAGATAGCAACATGTTCAAGCCCAAGTAGCAAAGCCACAGGTATTTTAGATAACATACATACTTATTTTAACTGCTTTCATTCAAAATGCATCAGAACGTTGCCAACTTGCCGCCTTGTAAAAAAAGCAGATCTGAACTGAAAGGAGATTTTTAGTTTGCCGTTCAGGGAGGATGGATCGGGCAAAGGTCTGCTGCCGTGCTGGGGCAGGGCCAGCGGGGCTGACAGACGAGCGAGGGCCCGTGGAAGTCAGGAGGGCTTGCAAATTCCATCGTGACCAAAAGAAAAATGATAATCCTTGCCCATTGCTCCAGGAAGTCTCTCCTTAGGAAATCCTTGTGGCTAACTGCTCCTGTCAAGTGGACTATGTGTAAATCTCACCTGACAGAAAATACATCACAGCAGCACCACTCAACAAAAGCCAACTAAACTGCAAGGAAAAAAGACGGTATAGCATGGCCTGTAATTCTTAGCAGCTGCACATGGGAAAAGGTCTTTATTTTTATGGAAAATTAACCAGGTCGATAAGTACTGTTAAAAAAAATCTAGAAGAAGACTAGGCATTTCTTTGGGTTGGGAAGTATCAAAGAGTATATTAGCTGTAGAAGCAGTACTTTATTTATTTAAGTTTTCCACAGACCTACTTATTTAAGCATTTTTTTTGTCTTCCTTATCTTTGAGCCAGAATGCTCTTTGTCAGCCTTTGTGTCCTAAATTTTCCTTCCCCTCTTCCTGCCCCCAGACGTTTCAGAAAATAATTTTATTTCTATACGGGTTGCCATTAAATATTCCAAGAGCATTCTCCCTCACCCCAAGTCAAAGATCTAAATAATACAAAATTAAAATAACACAAATCAGAAAAGAATATTGACAGTATATTTTAAACGACACTATCTAATAACTATAAAGTAGTGTATCCAAAAATGTGTGACAAAGTCCATGTATTTAAAGATTAATAAAAGTATAAAAAAAACAAAACCCAACCCTCACCATCTCCAACTTTATCAATAACAAACCCTGTAAAAAGGAAGGACAGGTGCCCCCAAATACCTCAACGGTCAACAAACTCTGGGGGAGGGTGGCAGAAAACGAAGAACACATACTCCAAGATCAAGGACCCACTATCTTTGGGGTTTTCATTTTGTTTTTAACATGAGCACTTTCAAAAAGCTACATTTCCTAACCACAGGATCACAAAAGAAGAAATGGGTTTGCTTTTTTGATAACACTGCAAACAACTTCTGAAGTGCATCAGTTGTTTAAGTCACTTGACATGGAAAATTTTAACTCCAACAATCAAAGTTTGGGAAAGCAGCTAACGAAAGGGTCAGATCATGAGGAGCACCAGTGTGTACAAAAGCAGACCAGTGAGCCTCATCGGCTCTACCAATTCTGCTCTTCTTTTAAACCATCACTACTAAGGCTTTAATGTTCTCTTGCCTCTCCCAATTCTGACTTCTTTTCGCATCTATCTTAAGCTTTCCCCTGTCCCCTTCTTTCCTTCTTCTGCTCTTCTCTGATTTCACCTCTTTTGAGTTCTCTGTCTTTGATGATGAGCTTTTTAGGACACAGAGCATACCTTACTGCAATCATAAATTTCTCTGGGCAGTTATGTACTTAGCGTGTACTTTTTAAAGGAAAAATGAAATAACATGATTACAAAAACTATAAATCTTGGTGATAGATTTTGATTTGTGGATGGAAAGTGAAATTTTTATTTATAATCATGACTGTCCAGATAATTTCTACCTATAGATTATATAAAGCATTTATACGAATGTGCTACTGAGGATTCAGCTTTCACATAAATGAAGGAAAAAAATAAAAATCAAATAGTGTCTTCAATTTGCCAGTCTTGAGCAACTAGTCAGAATCTTAGTAAGACGGAAGAAATTCTACCCCAGTTGCGTCAACAGGAAACTATTGCTTTTAGTCCTATTTGTCTTTCCCATGATCTGTTGAGCAGCACAGAAAGAATCCTGTAAGTTTCATTTGACTTAAGGAATGAGTAGACCACAAAATGCTGCCATCTGCTTAAATGTTACAGCACTTTTTCTTCTTATTTCCAACTATTTCTAGTGTTTGTTAAGGCTGTTCCCTGGAGAGGTACTTACAGGCTTGCTAATGAAGCCTGAAGTATATTAAAGTAAATTCTGTTTGCTTTTAGTCTGGTCAACTTTTTTGCATGTAAGACATAAAAATAAGTACATCCTTGATCCCTTGCTTTCCTATGAGAAACCCTGTAGACGCCATAGGGGTTACTCTTCCATAGCAAGAAATGATTGACATTTGTACTCTCAGAAATGGGAGGAAAACTGTTCCACTAGACAATTTCTCTTAGGTAGAGAGAAAGTTTAAAGATATCCAGGTTTTTGGTGTCATTTCTGGCCAAAGGTTTGCTATAATCAAGTTCCACACTCTGTTGCAAATGTCGGCATAAATAGAAAAGGAAAAACAACATAGATCTTCAAATTTCACCTCTCCTCTTGCTGCAAAGAGCAGTAAGTCTTCTTACTGTGTTACATTTTCTATGGTATTCAACATTATAATTTTTTTAAGCTGTGGTAGGGAAGTTGAAGGGAAGAGGCTACATTATATATTAAATTCAATGCCGAGTAATGTAACTACACATTAAAGTCAAAGAGCAGTTCACATGAGAAACAGAAACACAAAGTGAGTCACTCATCTGGATAAAAACACATATATTATTAAATTTTCTTTCTTTATTACATTGACCTATAAACGTCTTGAGAAGTGCAAGACTGAAATGAGTGAGCAGAAGCAATCCTGCAAACAGTGATCTGTACGATATAAGCTACCATCTTCAAAAACTCATGAAAGTATTTGAACAAAGCCACAAACTTCTTAAGCAGTTCCATAGGTTCAGGGTGACTGTCACCCAACTGCTGTGCACAGCAAGTGTATTCACCCTCTAACACTCTGCTACTGTAATGTACTTCTATGACCCCCAGGAAGATTCCACCACAACCAACACAGGAGGAGCGAATGCAGACTGCCATTGTGGAGAAGACAAAGATGGCGTTTTTGCAATTTTCAGGAGTATTAACCAACATTAAAAAAGGAATTTTATGGATGAGAATCCAGGAATTTTATGCAAGAGAACCCAGTGCTTTGACTGATCAGCACTGTTGGATTGAGCCAGCTACTGCAGCACTAATGGAAGTTTACTGGGAAAAGTGTAGAAGAAGGGAAAAACTACAGTGATGGCAAAAGGCAGACAAACAAAGGAGGAGAGCAGAACAATGACATTAAAAAAAGACATTTTAAAATTAAGATTTTAAATAATAATTTTCCTGATTTAATTTCAAGCCAGAAAGAATTACCCTTGTTTTTTCTCTCACATTTCCTAGTTGATCATGAGTAAGGCAAAAATATTTAAATGATACGATATTATATGTTTCTTTCGTGTATGTGTGAGTGTTTTTGGTGGCTGCTTTAGAAGTTATTTACTCTTATTTTTTTTTTAGCATAAAATCAGATAATTGCATAATTTTTTGTGGAATTCAACTAATTCTAAATTCAGCCGACACTAAAATTTGTAACGTTGTTTATCTTCCTATCTTCAGGTAGATCTTCTTACTTGGACAAAATATGAATAAAACCCCAATTGTTTCAGGATGACTCAAAAGATGAAAATTTTTCCTGCCATTCACGGTGAGGCACCAGAACTACGGCATATATATTCTTGCAACACCGCGAGCTGTCCTTTATTTACCTCACAGTACCAGCCGATATCGCAAGTGGTCTAAGTTTATTAAGACAGTTTCTGCTCACAGCCTAGGCAGCCACAAGTGTCTGTTGTAAAATATTTGACAAAGACAGAGATGTAAGTATTCTTTACAGTGTGATAAAACTCTGCTCAAACTCTGGACTATTCTTGAAGTTGCTGTTGCCTTAATTCACGAAATAGAAGATCAGGCCACTGATATTTACCATAGCTAGCGAAAGACTTGCAGAATTTCATAGATTGATCCTCGCAGAATAGGACTGCAAGAAGATGCATTCAGATCACAAAATAATCCTAGAACATTTTACCAGGACAAAATCAGCTGAAGATTTAGTTTATTCTATGTTCGAAGTGTGTGCTCTTCACAGGACCAGGTCAGTCCTTAAGGATATACATATTTAACACAGAATAAAAACGTCAACTGGTGAAACACTAGAGATCCCTTGCTAGGTCTAATCACTTTTTTTCCTACTTCACAGTTCTACTTTACTGTTCAGAAAGCCTGTATCAAGGAAATCTGTATGGAGATGCATCATGTTTGCTAATAAATTAAGTACAATTATTTTTCAAATCTTAAAGCTAATGTTTTTTTCCCTTTCAGTTTAACTTTCCTGTACTTCATTTAAAAACAAAAAAAATATCTTCCAGGGGTAACATCCTGTTTACCAAACTAGTCCCTACACTCAGCTCCACAAGTGACTGAGGGCCAGACTCTGCCACCTTTATTCACACCAAGTTATACTTTATGCTCCCTGTAATATTTCCAAAGAAAATGCACCTCTCTCAAGGTAAAGGTATTTCTCCAGGTACATAAAAATAATCCCATCTAAAAAGACAGGAACAGACAGTAAGAAATACCAGAATCAAGAGCATCAAAAGTCTCAGTGGCTGGTCCTACTGGCAGTCCCCTCTTGTGTCAAATACCTATCAGCAGCCGAACATTTCTCTGGGGTGTCAGGACACCTCAGGCCTTGAGGCTGGGACGAGAGGAGGCTTGTTAAGCCGGTTAAGACTCCTCAACTACATGTGAGGATTTGCTCATTTGCCCTTGAATCAAGGGTCTCTGACAGGTGATAGAAGTAAATCTTGGATTGGAAGATGTTCTGTGTCAGCCCCCTAGACAGCTTGTATTACAGTAGGGAATTATTTAAGCCATTTAGACTATTTTTGATACCTATCCCTTTCAAACCTGATTGTAATTTGCTTTGGCATTCTGCTCTGGGAAAATTGTGCCAACCGGGGACACCGAAGAAAAAATACAGGTAGAAAGAGGAGCGCATGCAGCTAAGGACTGAGATAAAGTTGTGCACTGGATAAAAATACAAGGGAACCCATGTAAGTGCCACATGCAGGCAAAGGTGGATTGTGTCATTCTCCTTGAAACAAATAGAAGCTACAGATAATTTTTCTGCTAAAGAATCATCTCTGATTGTTTGTGCCACAGAGGCAGATAAATGCCAAAAAGATAGATCCCTCTGCCTCTGAGATACTGTCCTATATAGTATAAAGTTAATAGCAAAGTAATAACGAGCCTCCAGTCCTGACATAAAATATAAAGTTATGCCTGCTAGATGCAAGCTTCATGATCTATAACCTGTGAATCCCTGTGATCATAGCACAAAAGTCTCTACCATACTGGCAAAAGAAGGGCAAAATGCCATCAAAAAGCTGGTCAGCTTTTCACCAGGAACGTACCATATCTTCAGCCTAATTTTGCACATAAACCAGGAAATAAAATATATTTTCTATCGGCTGTGGCCTAATGATACAAAAAATATAAATATATAACCAATGATAAGGGCTTACATTTCTAAGAAACCAGATCTGCTCTCACAAAACAGGTAAAGACAAGAAGGGTAAAGACAAGAATACACATTTCTTCCACTTTTCCATTCTGAAATGATTGTTTACCATTTACGTGGCTGCACTATGACTCCTAGACTTACACGTGATCCCAGTGTGCCACATGGCAGGCCAATAAAAAACAAAAAGTAGTTCCCGTTCTATTGATAGCAATGATTCATTTCTGCTACAGAAGAAAAAAAAAAGATCATTCATAGCCCACATTTGGTAAACTTCAGCCAACACATGAAAATTCTTCAAAGCTCCAGAAAAATGGAAACCGTTAGTCACAACCGAAGCATACAACTTCCATTCCAGTAGTTGCAACTGCTCCTGTTATCATTCAGAGAGGGTAATACTAAGAGAACTTACTATATTTACTAAACGCCTTTTCTTGGACACTTTAGAAACACAAACTTCCTGCAGTGAAGGGGAACTGACTGTGGCAGTACTCTCACACAAACGTTACGTTCCTTGTTATCAGAAGAAAAATAACACAAGTATGATCGAATGAATACTAATCAGACTTGCAAGCAAAATTTGGTCCTGCGTAATGTTTTTTTTAGAGCTTACCTGTTTCAAGATATTGCCTCACCGGCACTGAAAACCCCACCTTTTTGAAAGCATCAGACTCTCCTCCAAATACGGTTGCTTTTGTAAACTGAAAACAGGGTGGAAAGAACGGCTTCAGGCGCTCGAGAAAGAGAGTAGCTGCTCTCCAGGAAATTACGCACTTAGATGGTGTATGTCCTGAATCAAGATTAGCTTATTCAGAGACATAATAAAATCTCCCACTGAGATTCCTTTACAAAATCCATGGAAAATTCATGATGTAACAACTACAGCTTCTCATTTAGCCATTTCTTTCCACTGTACATTAGACAATGGTCACTTAACTCACACAGCAATTCCTGATGATATTGCATTATCTTCATGCTAGCTGGTAAAACAAAAACTACAGTGGCTTAAGCAGCAACACTTCTGTGTCTGTTTGAACAAAATCTATTCAAATAATCAAACACTTACAAGGAACTACTAAAAGGCACAATTAAGGTAAAATGCATTAATAAATGTTTAATACTTACACTTTTTCTGGCCTTCTGAAACTAAGAACCAATTTAATTTTATCTGATATTAAATTTTTATAACCAGGTGGTAGGAAAGCTTTACTAATTCTGGGAGAAAAATCCTGCTTTACATGCCGACCATGTGGTAACTCTTAAAGTTGCACCGATTAATTACAAACTATCTTAAAATTACAAAAGGGCAACTGAAACAACACTAGCTTTCAACTATGTCTCAGTCCAAAATAATGGATTAATCTATATGTAGTCTCTAATTTTCACCCAGGGACATTCTAGCAGACTCTTGCAAAATCTTCCCAGTAGGTAATCTATTTGGGCCTTGGGGGGAAAAAAAAAAAAAGTAGACTTTGCATTCATTTAAAGAAGAAAGCCAGTCTTTACAATTTTACTTCCTTCAGAAAAAAAAAGCCAAAAATACCCCCCACGCCTCTCCAAGCAATTATTCAAACTCCCAGCTAACAGATTTGATGCAGACCTTGGGCACGCCGATTTTACAAAGACAAGAAAAAGCAAAGTAAACAACGAGCCGACGCATTATTTGTGCTGTAACGTGCTGTTTGACTTGCGTTACTCCCCCGTGCAGAGGGACTCCCTTGCTGGAGAAAACACGGCGAAGAGTAAAGACGGCTCTACTGACCTGTGTGCTGCCGCCGATGCTTGGTGAGGGCATGACGTGTCCCGCCGGCAAAGCCACAAAGGTCACAGAGGAACGACTTCTCGCCTGTTGCAACAATAAACAGATGAGGGACTGCGGAGGTCACAGATCATTAAAACATATCTATCAAGGCTTTCAGGGTTACTAATTCCTCCAATCAAATGTTTCCATGTAAATATGTCAAATGGGAATGAAATTACCACTGCGGTTTATTGACTGTGATAAAATCTGAAAAGCACCACTGAACATAATTACATACTTGTCAGACCCATAAAAATTAGCTTTATTATCAATGGAATGGTTTTGTACAACTTCATTTCTGTTAGATGTCTTCCAGATGGGGCTGCTTTATGCACTTGAACAGTTTTTATGCATATCCTGATTTTTTACAATTCCCATACATCTGGCCTTTCTGTGCTGAGTAAAGATTGCCTGGAAAAAAAGTTAATATACTGTATATATGATTCTGCTTAAATAAAATATATTGAATTTACTAACAAATTAAGGGCACTGAGAAATTTTCAACAGACTAGATCACAGTCATCTGTAGTTACCTTCTATTTATTAGTAAGTATTAAATTATTTTCTTGAATATAGAGAAGAGCCCAGGCAACAATAAAAGCCACGTTATTCAGTACCAGGGGCAATTCGGCACTGTTTATGTTTCTAAAGTTTTCATGACATAACGAAAACAGGTCTGGGGATTGCTACTGAAATTGCAGCAGATCTCGTATTGTTTGTCTCCAAATGACAATCCTTCATTGCAAACCTCTGGACCAATTTGAGAGATTTTGGCAAGCTCAATACTCATTAAAAGTACGTAAATGCTCTCTTTTTAGTTTTTGTTGATTTTTTTTTAGGTGGTTTTTTTTTTCTTTAATACAAGCTAGGATTTTGTCCTGTTGTCTATAAGTACAGCTTATCACTTCTCAGCAGTATTTTTACTCAGTATGTACTACATACTAACACATACAACAATCTCAGCCCATGAAGGCCACTTGGAAGGTCATTATGCATTAATAAGGCTAACCTCAGATATAGACTCAATAACCTCAGATGAGACTGAAATTTTAAAAATATTTTTTTAAAAAAGAATCACTTAGTCATTTGGAGCCAAATTGTCTCCGTCCGCAGTAACATGGTGGAGAGGGGACTGGTGGAGCAATGATGCTGAATTCATTGAAACTAACAGTCTCCTTCAAATTCTTCCCTCTAGGGAAGGAAATTTAGTTTCTACAACAGACGGCTGGGTTAAGAGGTCGGGTGTCAAATTACCAAGTCCTCCCTTGAAGACACAGGGATGGAAACCTCCACTGTGTTTATTCCCACATAACTGGGCATGCTAATACACGGACTTTCTGGAAAAGGACAGTGCCTCAGTTAACTTTGATGCCATTAATACAAGGAGGAGACCATCTCATGAGTGGGAGCTCCCTGAAGAGCATCACAGAGACAAGCTGCCCTCTCCCACCACTGCCTCAATGGGGACCCCAGGGGAATCCCAGCTCCTCACCCCACCTGACCACAGCGCAGGAGTCCCTGGGCTCCATGCTACGAGGAGGAAGGCAATTCCTTCAAAGTTTCCAAGGCAGCCTGAACACTGCCACTAAAACAAGACCATAAAAATGCTGATTAACCTCCACCAGGTAGCTAGGCTATGAACTGCGATTGGCACATTATTAATCTCTGTTTCAGAATAAAGCTCACGGTGTGTTGTTATTTTCTGCACACAAATTTGGTCATGAAAACAGACTGAAATTTTATAGGATTTTGTGCTTTTTTAAAAATTTGGTCCACTGATGAGAGTATCCCAAGACAGTATATAAGGTGTGAAATAATTTCAGTACCTCCTCTTAGGAGTCAGTTCTAGCCATCTGCGATTATATTTGAATTTAAAAAAAAAAAACAAACAAACCAGAAAAAGTGGAATGGAAACCCATCCTGACTATCACATGAAGAATGTGCATGTGCTAAATGATGTAACAATGTCTGAATTTTACTGCAAAACATTTGACAGTAATACTATTGCTGAGGTTATACATTATTGTCACACAGAGATTTTTGCATAATCTCTTTCCTTCCGGTTTTTCTTTTTCGTTGTGTTGGTTTTTTTTGAAATCAGGTTCTTCAGCATGTAGCACTTCAATTCATCAAAATATCAAAGAAAAGGAATAGAATGACTACACATAATGCTTAATTATAATTAAATATTAATTTAATTAATCAATTTTAAGTATAAATCTAACTAGCTGCAATGCCTAACTATCCAGCATAAAATTCACACTTTGAAGTTAAATGCTGTTCCATGCCTACCAAGAAATTGCTCATCATCTATATACTGTCATAAATTAGTTCATGTTGTGTTTAACATCTAGGAGCAGACTTCAGTATGGCCTGCAGCTTCATACACTAATGAGGACATAGAGTACCCCTAGCATCTTTGCAAGCTTACGTATTTACCGGGTAGTTTATGTCCAGGCCTTTGGAACAGCTTTTTGAGCATCACAGAAATGATTCAAAACCAACCAACAGCTTTGAAATAGGGAAATTGATCCATCCTATAAAATGATTTGCCAGTTACATATTCCACACTCCTCTAGGTCGGATCTGGGAGCTCTCATGCAGGCAGGGCTCTTGAGGGAGTCAGTGAAGGTTCTGATCTGAAAACATGGGACTGGAGGAGATTTGGTCCCTGCTTTTTAAGCTCAGGAAAGGTGGTGATGCGTTTGATTTTCTGCCATATTCATTTTCAGGCGTTTTAATGAATTAATTACCTTATCTGTATATGTGTTGTGATATACGCACAAATACATATATCCACACAAAGACACAGAGAAAACTTCATGACTTGTGACTTTAAGCTCAACTGCACAGTATTTCTTAGCCCTGAAGCTTGATGTGGGTTGAATCTCTCACATCTAGACATAATATTTCATTTGATGTTATGGGCGTGTATTGATACACAGATGTATTTTACATTCTTCTGGATATGCTTAACAACTTTATCATTCCAACTTCAGAATTTGCGACTTTTTAACTTTTAGGAAAATGTAAAGGCAATATTTCACTTGCTGTACAGGGGGCTGATCTAACTTGCCATGTTTATATGATAGCAGAAATGCAATAGAAAATGGTCCTTTTCTTAACAACTTGAATTAGTTTCAAGTGTGCCATTTTGCATTCAAATGTAGAAAGACACGGAAACCAATCCTTTATTTTCTATTAGAAAACAGCCACTGTCCCCTATCTCTCATTATGGTGCAGACTACAAGACCTAACAACAAAAATCCATATTATTGATCTAGCCAAGTCTCCACAATTATTCTTTAGAAGGAAACGCCGACGATAAATTACATCTGCACTGGCTTTTCATCTGCTGTTCGATATAAGTGATCTCTCAGGGCAGGCTGGAGACCTTAAATCGTCAACACCCTTGTCAAAGAAGCTAAGGAGGCCTGGGCTTCCCACAAACAGCTTTGGAGGAACTTTTAACCTACCGTTTCGAGCTATATAGCACAGGTCTTTAGAAAATGGGGAAGAATCTGTTCAGGAATAATAAACAAATATTTTTATTTCCAGTGAAAACAGTGCGTTTGATCTCTGTGAGAAAATGGCCAGGCTGTAAGTGCAGTATGATTTTTCCAAGTCTCTTTTTCACTTTCCCAACCACACACATGTCTAAGTTCCTAGAAGAGCTCAGATAATGTAATGTCAACCTTATACCGCTTTTCTTTATGTACTATAATTATATGAAGCCTAATAGAATTTCAAAATCTGCATTCCATACATTTATTTCTTCTGAAACCAATGTCACATATTGGTTGTATGAAAAATGATATTTACTGTTATTAGCACTGAATGGTATTTTTAAGGACTTCAGCATATTTCACAGGCACTTATTTTCTAGACACTGCACTTGTCACAGCTTAAATTTTATTTAACTTCAAACCTAGAATTAACAATGCCTGTTCCCTTGCTAAAGGTTCTGTATAACTTAAATCAATTAAATTTAAGCGCATATTTTACAAAAACGCTCACTTGACCCATCTGAAATACATCACCAAATTTGATTTTTTTTTAGCAATTATAGTTCTCTGAAGAAAAAGAAAATCAAGTCTGTATTTCAGAGGGTATTTTACTCGAGCATATAGTGCCACACACACACAAAGGCTGCAAGGAGAGAAAAGGATTCCTATTAAAAATAACAAGTGCTGAAGAGCTTATTACTTCTGCTGCTTCCTTTGCACCTGTACTCAGTTAACCGAGCCTCTTTACATAAAACCTGATTGTTTTTAGTCGCCAGCAGCTCTATCCATCCTTTAATTGATAAGTGAAGGATTATTGCAGACACCGCTAAGGGGATGTGGACTTTTACACGTGTTTTACTTCATTAGAGAAATGAGTTGAGTTTGAACGATCACCCCAGAAGCTCGAGTGAACCGAACTCAGATGCCAAAGCCCTAATTTCAGGCTGTGGCGCGCTCTCCCACCGCTCCAGCTGTTGCGGGGCAAGAACTGGAAGGGGAGGCGGGCACCCTCCCAGGAGGGAATGGTTTTACTGATCAGCGCGGGAGCGGTCGCTCCCTTTCTGCCTTGGCCATCGGAGCTCGGCCGGCTCCCCCAGCCCTAGGGAGAAACACGCTTCAAACCTGTGTGGGTCCTAAAGTGGTCTTTCATGGCGGAGGCTGTGAGGAAGGAATAATGGCAGGTGGGCCAGGTGCACTTGAAGGGCTTCTCTCCCGTGTGCAGCTTCATGTGGTTGTTCAGCGCCCACTTCTCGGCGAAGCTCCTGTCACACAGGTGACATGTAAATTTCCTGGGTAGGCAAGAGAGGAGGAATTAGACGCCCGCGGGTGCACGAAGCAAGCGGAGGAGCGTGTTTTTAACCCGAAGCGCGGTAAACGCAGAGCCTTTCGCGGAGAGAATTGCAGACCGGGTCTGTCATGTCTGTATAACCAGGCATTGATTTTTCTGTCGAGGCCCGGCACTTCAGCCATTTATTCTCTGCTTTGCGGTTGGGCCCAACGGGTTTGAAAAATTCTGTTACAGTCCAGTCACCCCTGAGGCAAATGTGAGAATGGATTTCACCTGTGCAGGCCCACACCACTTATCCAGGGCACGGGCTGTCAGAGCAAAGGCTAAATGAAAAGCTATCCATACTAAACTACTCAGACACCCGCACCGCTCGGTGCCACGCCGCCGCCGCCTCGCCGCCTTGAAATACTGCTTGTAATAACGCTGTTGCGATAATAAACAAAAAACTGCTTCGAAACGAAAATGCGGGTTTTTAAAAGGGGCTGCAGAAATTGGAAGTAAGTGTTTTCTGATAACGCGTTCTCCTCCCCAGCGCTACCACAGGAAACATAAAAGATCCCAGTCGTGGCAAGGAAGGGGAGAAAAGGCAATTCATTCTGCCGAGCAGAGCCACCGCGCGCCCGCCCTCGCCGAGATAACTTCGTAACAGCACGCAAAGCCAGCCGAAATCTAAGGAAACCTTATTTCGCGTCTAGGTTCCCATGCTGTGATTTTTGTTAAAGCAGACGCCGCGATTCAGATGTTTGTGTTTTACAGCTATAATATTGCAACCGAGAAGCCTTTGTCCCCCTTTCTCATTTTGCTCTGTCAACCTCAGGCTGCACCTTCACTTTATGCCTCGCTGTCTCAAATATAATGTGAATTTTTATGCTGGCAAATTTAAAAAAAAATTAACAGAGAGAATCTAAGCCACAAATAATCTTTTATTATTGTCTTGCATGATGTTTTTAATGTTTCTTCATGCTTTGCAGGAATAAAATCAGTCTCCCCTGCCAAGAAAAAGAAACATACACACAAATATATAGAAAACTAGAAATACAGAACCAGAGGAATTCCCTTAAAAGGTATTAAGCAAACCTGACTGTGTATACAGAGATATCGCAATAGAGACAACGTAAAGCACCAGCTAAACTTAATACCAGGGTAACTAGCTCGACCTCATCATACATGTGAGTTTACTTATTTACTAGGCGTGGAAGCACGCTATGAGGTTATTGGTATAGCCCTGTTAATTCAACAACAGCAGCAAAAAAAAAGCGGTGAAATACATACTACGACATTACTGCTATTATTTAAGTGCTCAGCATTACACTGTAAAAATCCTGTTTCTTATCTGGGAAAAATTCATGCAGGCAGAGGTGCTGCAAGAAGAGCCCTTGCTCTGCAGAGGACATGTGGATGCGGTGCAGGTCAAGAGGTGATGACAGAGAGAGATGACCAGGGTGTCAGCAGGTCAGGTTTATAAGGAGAGTATAGATTTTACCTCTTTTACCTACCTACACCATAGAGAACAGGTCATTTGGCCTCCATACAACTAGAACTAGGCTCTTCACATTCAAAAATATTTAGTGACAAATTTGGTAGATTTCAGAATATTCAGTGATATTTTTGTAAGAATGGGTTGTCTGATCTGGTGATAACCACACCATTTTCAATAGCAATTGCGCTAGCCTAAGAAATGCCCTTATTTTCACTTGTCTAGGCTATTTTTCCCATTTGCATTGTGAGGTCCATCTTTTACGCCAGCCTTATCAAAGATGTGTTACTTCTGGCAAGTTCCAAGCAAAATGATGAAATCAGGTATGCCACTGCCCATAATCTAGGAAAACGCCAGATATTTTAATATATTAACACCATAATTTGCACTCAGTAGGTTTTTTTCCCAAAGTGTTTTACAAATACAGCAATTTCATGTATGTATAATACAGCTAACTGAAGATTTCTTTAAAGGATATACTTAAAAATTAATTATCTATGTTAAGCAACCTATTTAAACAAACACTAATTTTTCCCCAAAAAACTATTTTCACAGACAGAGAGTGAAAGATAAAGAAGATTTTGTGTACAGTTCTGCTATATCCCAAAGGCAAAAAAAAAAAAAATATATATGCTGAATTGAAAACAGACTTTCAAATTACTATATCACTTGATCACTGCTTAGTGGCACTAGCGAATGACAAATATAGCTAAATACTTCCAAATGCACAGTAAAAAAATATCATGTCCGTATATCTCCCTGACAGGTCTTCATGCATTTCACATTTCAAAAGCGTGACAGGGATCTTATTTCTAAGATAAATTCCCCTATCTACTTATTTCCTCGTGTATTTATTGTGGATCTAACCTTCTACTACAAGAAATAAATAAGCAGGTTAAGTAGATGCTATCTTTTAACAAATAGTTTCTCCAGACTGTATTACAACTTTATGAATGACAAAATAAATCCCTCATTTTTAAATCCACCAAGACGTACATTTAACAGTATTGCACCTATTGAACCTCAATGTGTACTCTATTATTCACACACAATAAAAATGTTAAAATAACACTGGGAGTCTGTCTTTGAAGTGACAAAAGCCAGAAAAATCAGAATTAAAGCTGCAACTCCATCTCTAACTAACCGCTGTGTGTGCCTTTGGTAGCAGTCCAAATAGGGTTTCTGACCTTTCTTAAGCTAGCTTTGTATTCTTTTTTTTTCTTTTTTTTTTTTTTTTAATTCACCTCCTTAAATGGAGAAGGATAGAAAAAGATCACAGGAGGCCTCAGTGATGACGGTGATTTCTATCTCTCTCAGGTTCAGAGACAGTAGAGCCGTTTAGGAACTTCCATTTTTTATTTTTGTAAATAAACAATTGTTAATCAGGCATTTTTTATTTCTCAGTGTTTTTAGACTTAGAGTAGTTTAACAAGATTCTATTGCTCACTTCCAGTATTTGCAACAGAATTTCATGCAAGAATTACTGATCAAAGTTTATGACAGTACATTTATATTTTCATATACATGTTGCATGGTCTTAATCAAGCACAGGATATCAGCAGAACTGCTGCTGATTTCCTGATGTTTTGCACCCACTCGCAGCTAATAAAGGGTCTTTTAATCATTTACCTCAAAGAAGAGGTTGCAGTATCGCCAGTTGTCGCAAAGTGTTTGGCAGCAGCAGCAGCTCATGTTTTCCAAGGAATGTAAATAGATGTATTCACCCAGAATTTAATGGGGAATGGCTTTTTTCATGAAGTTCCTGCTTCGTTCAACACACAGGATGGCCCTGCTCTACAAGCATCATTTGGTGGAGAAGACTTTTGCCCTTCAGAATACTCCTCACACAAAGTTCTCTGATCAAATTTTTTCCCCTTTTGGAGAGTAACCCATATGCCTGAGCTCTGATTTAATTGTTAAATCCCACATTTCCCTGCAGAACAAGCAACAACAACATAACAAACTAATGCCAAATTTTTGAAAAACCACAAACTTTCACATGATCCATCAACGGGGCCAGCATAAACTTCTGCCACCATTCATAGAAAGATAACAGCTATCCTTTACAGGAATCAATGGAGGAATTTGGGTCTGCATTAGATCTCAACAAAATTTGCTGATGATACAACAAACCTACTATATGCCACATTAAACTCCTATTTGTGGCTGAAAGCATATACTACAACTCATCAGCTCTTCTGTCCCTACATTATACGCCCTCTCTCCCTTTACTTACCTTTTCCTCATCCTGTTTTCAGTCATCTTCTTCTCAAAGTCCTCCATCTTAGTGCCGCCCATTTTTGCCATCTTCCTTGCTGCTACTCCTACACACAAATGCAGCTTCCTAGCCTTACTCTTCCCCCATAATGTTCATATTGACAAATTTATAGTCAACCAACAAGGGTATCTCAAAGCATAAAAAAAATTAAATTTAACTCAAAAATACACTGTGTGCATAAAATTAGTGCATATGAAGCGCATGTGTTCTTTCCTCTTCATAACCCAATATATTTTCCAGGTATGGTCACACAGGAACTGAGTACAATTGGTAATTTCATTTCGCAATTTCTGCATTGTTAACCACATAGATCTTAGGCCCTGAAATCTGATGGAAAGCTGCATTTTCCCAACTAGAATAATTCAAAATTAAGGGGGGAATGGGCAGGAAAGGGGGTTTAAAAATCTCATATCAATTTTTCAGCATTGAATCGAGACACTTGTTAATTCAAATATTGCTATACAAAGTCTATGCAGAAGATACCGATGATAAAATTATACTCATTCCATCACATCTTCCTAATAAGCATCTACCAGAAACATGAGCTTCCTAAATGATACGCACAGAAAGGAAATATTCTTACCCTCAATAGCCTTGCAAGTATTTGAGGAGACTGGTATGGCAGTAGGAGGGAAAGCTGTGCAACACATCTAAGAGCAACACTGAACTGTGTACCATTTCTGCGGACTACCAAAACTGGATTATGACCTTAGGTGGTAACCTCAGATCCAGCAAGTGAATACATTTCTCTAAATTATTGATGTTTGCAGCATTTATCTGGCTTTATTTTGTTGGCTAACAACTGCTGTCTATGTGTATAAACTTTAAAATGTAATTTCACCACTAAACTATGCGTGTTGTCAAGCATTTAAAAATAATAATAACAATAACTGAGTGCCAGTAAGTGCCTAGCAAAGGACAGTTTGAAACACACAGTCTTCCTCAGAAGAGGATATTTGCATGAAAAAATTGCGTACAGGTGCCTTAAAACCAAACGCACCTTGGAAAACTGAGCAATGCATGAGGTGATGTATCACATTCAACCCACTTGTTTGAATGGATCTGAAAACCTAAGGAGATGACATTCTGGAAAGTCTCTCAAAAACGGCACCGAAGGGTTCTGCACTCGTCGGCACTCACGCTTCTTCAGCTCCCAAGGAAAAAAAGTCTTTTCACAGCTGCCATCGCCTCGACTCTCAGTCTTATTATGAGATTGTTCTGACTTGTGCATCAGCAATAGGTTACACACATCAATTTCTGACCTTTGCTTCAGCTTTGAAATATCACCAATTTCAAATTTACCTCTCCTAACCCGCCAGGCTGAACGCCGTGTTTTGCAGAAGCGACAAAATTGGCCCGTTGCCTTCAGTGCAGCAGCAGAGCAGAGGAAAATAGAGGCCTATAGCTACAGGTTGGTTAACAATTCCACTGGCAATAGACAAGCTAGATGAGCATACTGACTGAATAACACCTTCAGTCTTTCTTCTGACTCTGCAGTACATTTTGAGGTGAAATGTAGTCAAAATTTAGTCTTGTTCCTTTCCCGAGTATTCACACCTCTGAAAACAGTCAGTTATTCTGTTGAGGTGCCAGCTACTATTTTTACATCATTGCTTTTCAGAATAGAAGCACACTTTAAATATGCATCTTCCAAATTAAAAACACTTTAAAACATAATCAAGTATAAGCAAAGTAGAAGTAAAGGTTACTTTGCGTGAGGAAAACAGCCCTACGAGCCAGCTGAAAGACATGATGCAACCACCAGACACAGCCTCATGATTCCCATTGTATTCACTAAGGCATAATGGAAAGTTTTAAATTTATCATCTTCCACAGTGTTATAATATTCTGTCAATTTTGTAACATTAATCTTGCTGCAGAGCTTTTTATAACATACAATCACTTAAAATAGTGTCACAGCCTACTGTTTAATGCACATAAAGGTATGTTTCATTAACACTACTCTATGAGTTTTTACTAGGACAAATATATAATCTAGAAAAAACTGAACATCAGTGTATAATAGTAGTGATTCAAAAGCTTTTATACCAATAAAACTCAGTTTCATTTGAACACTGTTTTTCCTTACCTAGAGGATTCTAGAATATAGTGCTGGAACAGAAACCCTGGATTAACAAAATCTAATGGAACTGTGCTATAAAATGAGCAATATTTTTTGCAGTTCCATTACCTTTATCAGTTGCTCTCCATCATAAATTTCTCAGTTGTGACTACGGTGCATGTGACAATGTTTTTACCTAAGAAAAGCTTGGTCTGCCCTAAAACTATTCTAGATAAATTCAACCACATTCTGGAAAATCTCATAGATTATTAATAGATTCGGGGGGGGGGGGGGAGGAGAGAGATGGAAAATTTTGAATTCTGTAGGAGAAAATAAATCCCTTGACCAAATGCTCTACAGAGTATTTCACATAAGCACAAGTAGCTCATGGCATCCAGGCAGAGGCAGAACAGAGGAAAAAATAGAACTGTAATTCAGTCTATAAATTAGACTGAATGGGACTCATCCACATGTTTTTAAAACAAGGTCTTCAATTTTTAAGAGTAATATACACTGTACTGGAGTTTAGAAGATCAGATTCAAACCACTAGGATCTTCATGATTGTACACACAGCTATCAAATGTCTGCACATTTCTGAGGAGAGAGAGATGCAACTACCTTGAGATACCATGTTGTCCTCGTTTTGACTGGGACAGAGTAAGTTTTCCTTTTTAGCAGCTAGAAGAGCTCTGTGTTTTGGATTTAGTCTGGGATTTGTTATGAGAAGAATGTTGATAGTGCACTGATGTTTATAGTTGGTGCTGAGACCTCAAGGACTTTTCAGCTTCCCGTGTTTTGCCCGTGTGCAGGAGCACAACAGGATAGGGGGAGCATGGCTGGGACAAAGGGTCCACAACTCCCCTTATGATTTGAACTTAGATTTGGGATTAGAGGGCCAAATTGGCCAATGGAGTATTCCGTGTCATGCAACATCATGCCCAATATAGAGATGAGTGTGGACCAGGAAGTGAAGGACTCTCTTTCGCTTCTATGGGAGTCTCTTGGTCTCTCTCTCTTTTTGGGCCTCTCACTCACTCATCTGGAATTGCAGTGTCAGGATTTACCATTCCAGGATCGCTTGCTGGGATGAGACAGGCATTGGTCACTGGGTGGTGAGCAATTACACTGTGCATCACTTATTTGTATATATTACTAGAATTATATACTTTCACATATTATTATTACTATTATTATTTTATCGTTATTACTTTTAATTTTATATTATTATTAAACTGTCCTTATCTCAACCCATGAGTCTTTTTCCTTTTTTCCCTTTAATGCTCTTCCTCATTCCCCACGGGGTGGGTGAGGGTGAGCAAGTGGCTGCACAGCATTTAGTTGCTGGCCAGGCTAACATATATATAACATAACATATATGACACATATATGTTCCAAAGGTTACATCAAGATGTCACTTACATCCTTAGGACTTCTCCAAAAATGGACACAGTTAAAGCAAAACTTGGGTTTAGAAATATCTTTTTATTTCAATTTTAATTGAACCATTACCTGTCTTCAGGGATATTAGAAATTTCCTTCCATATCTTTTGAAAATAGAAGGGAAATCCAGATAAACAAATATTAGAACTCAAAACTATTGGCACCTTGATACCAGTGCTTGTTTCCTGTTTCACAAAGACAAAACAGTTCCTACCTTTTAACGTTTTGATATTTGCTGTCAATCTATTTATTTATTTACTTACTTTGGAATGTGGCAGCTCTCCACCATAACACTGGTAGTTTACAGCAGAATAGCAAGACTGACCGTGACTTCTGTCATTAGAATAATAAATCCTGATAGCGAATACAATCAACTCACAGAGTGGAGGGTGCTTGAAAAGCAATGGTGCATATTAATTTTGAGCTAAATCTTATCGTCCTTTCTCTGACAGAACATCCGCTCATGCAAGAGCTGACCCTTTATTCTAATGCATATTTGCAGGACCAGACTATTAAGAGTGAGTTTTGCTGTATGTGAAGTTAATAGTTTAAGCCTTGAGCAGAGGTTTCCCCTGAAAAGTTTCCTCTTCAAGATGGACATCTAGCTAGATCTAAGAGTCTAGATAGACTGTAGTGTAATCAAACGAAATATTTGAAAAAAAAACCCACAAAACCCCAAACTCTACCAGACCTGAGTAGACAAAATAATTTTATTTCGTTTAGGCTTTTGACTACCTCTGTGTTCAACTGCACATAATTGTAAAACACAAATAAAACTCAACTCTGTGTATTCATGAAGTGCTGGAGAAGATCAGCATTACTTTGCACATTTGCAATCAGCTACTTTGGCAGCTCACACATTTCTTATTTTTCTACCACATCTTCTACGCTTTGCATTCTATCCTTCTATCCAAAAAGCCCAGAACATAATGGCTAGAAAACAGCAGATACTGACTCTTAGTCTGACCCACAATTAATTTCCAACTTTAATTAAAATTTTTATTAAAAATATATTTTTTTTAAACTCTAGAGGTCTCTCAAATGTGATGAAAACTACTCGTTTGCTAACAAAACAAAGGTAACACAATGAGTTTGATTTAGGTCACAGTGACATCAGAGAGGTTTATTTATTGCCAGCTTTGTAGCATCCAACAAAGCTTTAATCTGTGACATGCTGTAGCTTGTAAAACAGCAAAGTGGTGTGGTATCAGAGAAACTACACCATGCCATACATTTCTAAAAACGTCTGGTGTCAAGCACATTACACTCAGCATCATCGTCAAGAAGAAAGAGAAAAGGGATTTTGGGGGGTTTGTTTTTTGTGTTTTCAGTATACATTTACAGCTGAAACAGCCTTTGAAAATTCCTATAAAGACTTCACATTCTGAGAGACAGCTGTTTTTGTATAGTCGGAGATGATGAGAGTACAATGTTTTTATGAAGCTGAAAATCAGGGCAGACCTTAGGTTTTACAAAGGAAAAGGAGGAGAATCAAGACTTGCTTCCATGAACTGCAGAGCTCATCCAGCGTCAGACAGATACATCTCAGTAAGACAGAAGGGTGGGAAAATTGGAAGATTTCAGTGTGTGCAGGACAAGGATTATTCTGCTTGTTCAAACCAGGGTTTCATCCAGTATTATGGGAAATGAAGGAGTGCAGTGGCTAAGTCCACCGTGGGCTTTGGGTACCAAAACCTCCTCTCCAAATCCAGCCATGTTTGGCTGACCCCCTGCAACTTTTGCAAGTCTTTCGAAAGTGCCTTGGGAAGTGCGAAGCCGTTGCGGGTAGATTAACAGAGCCTGGAGAACTACAGTGGCCCGATGGATGTCTGGCTGCTGAAAACGTGACCGAGACTAAGGCTTTAACAACTGTTACATCTGCCTGAAAAGAAGGTTCCTCTGAAAATTAACCAAACGCATATTGGGAAATACATGTATTTGTAGTTCAGCTACTTCTTAATTACATTTAACGCCTGCTACCATGCTTCAGATTTCTTAAAATATCAGACTTGTTGAAATCGATATGCCAGCGATAGTTTGTACCTGCTGGTTAATTTGACTTGAGTTCAGCTACCAATGCGAGAAGTTCACCTGCTTGTGAGAAGCCCACATCTCCCTGTTTGTTCATAAACCTCCTCGGCACGGTCGAATTCTAACAGAGAGTCATTTACCATATAACCCTGTGCTGCAACGCTGATAAATACATAAATAAATACTTTGATTTTGACATCTGCACTTTAAAGGTATTTTCTAAACAACCAGATAGTTCCACTGCTATCACAACTAATAAAAATTAATTTACTATGGATGCATGGTTAGTGTGTTTCTTGAAATTGAGGAGAAATGAGAGAAAATTTCCTTAGAACTACAAGAGAAGACATCTTAAATGCAGAGGAGTGCAGAATCCCCTTATGTTTTTTGTGGGTTTTTTGCTTTTAAATCAAACTGCTCAGTCAAATAAGCATTTTACAGGAAAAAAAAGACTAAAATTTACTTTTTTTTTAAATCAGTTTGTATTCATTTAGTGAGCTTTTTTAAAAATCTTTGCTGTTTTTAATTTACTTTCACTTGAAATCATATTGAATAAAATAAACCTGTTATTTATAAAAAAATTCAAAAAGAAAAACAGAAAATCCCCTGAAGTAAAAATAAGACTATATGCTGAAAATAACATACCACAGACTTGATGAAAATCTAAAGCAAGAAAAAATAGTAATATGCCTTTTATTTCATCTCTGCAGTTGACAACTTACTGCAAATAGGTTTTTACAAAGTTACTTATTTTGTTATTGTATTTAGATAAATCTTATAAGAGAATGACTGCTGGTTTGTGATTTGAATAGGTTCTCAGAAGAAGAGCCCACAGTTGTCACTGCAGAGAAATACCAAGCTACAGTATGATTTTACTGACATCAGTAAAATATCAGACAAACTCGGTTTGACTCAAATCAGCTATAAGCACTATTTTTTTTCTAGACCTAATATTATTATAATGCGATTTTTCATTATTAGTCCAATTCAACTTGTATTGAAGTCAATGAGATTATACTGAGTTCTATAAGTATTAGATCAGCCTCTACGATGATGCTACAGCTACAACAAAATGAGTCTTGTCAGAAGGACTCAGATAAAGTACATCAAGCTTACATTGTTAACAAATTATTAGTGTATTAAAAACTGAGTTTCCAAATTCTCATTTACTTTTCAGCTGTTTGTTTATTGTATCTCAGCTGGTATTCTCAAAATAACTTTTCATTTTAATTTTTACATGAGCTGCCTCAGTCACTTTCATTTTCATGGTTTTGTCCACTGGCATAATATTCATAACAGTTTGCCAACATTATTAGAAGATGTTTAAACTCAACTAAAACATATGCCTTACAATTTTGCCTATGTTATAGCAAGGGGAAGACCGATATTGACTTTAAAAGGTTTTCAGTACTTATACAAAATTGCCAGTTTAAGCATTGGTTAACCTATCAAGACCTCTTTGAAACTTGGTTTTGTAAGATTTTCCTTAGAGTTCCTTGCGATTTAGGCAAAATACCATAGCACCCAGTTGGCAGAAAATGCTGAATTAGGTTGACTTGGTATTATTTGTGATAATAGTGGAACCACAGTACAGCGCGAGATGATAAGACTGATATAATTGCTTTAATATAACATGCAAAATGTTGCACATGTGGAATAGAAGAATTGAAAGTAAAGAGGAATATTTTATGTCTCAGAAAATAATGAAAATGTAGCTAAAATTCACGGTCTTTTTAATATCACACATTTTGCTAAAACGCCAAGTGATATTCAGAGTGCTGTTGTGAGTCTTAAATCATATATATTCTGTCTACTGTAAAAACTGCACATTCAAAAATAATTAAAGCCAATATGTCTAAACTGCAACATACAAACTGATGTACAATCTCATTAAAAATATACTGAGATTTCTGTAGAAAGTATCCCAGGATTCAACAGGAAAAAATGTTTACTTGGGAGTATTATATAGTATTTATCACTATTTTAACGTAATGTTTATCACGAATGTGCCAGCAGAAGCTTTCTCCTCAGAAGGTTAACTCTTTGAAATTAAACAAAAATTATGCATGGAAAGTACTTAATTGTTGTTCTCTTCCTATTTTTAAATGGAGGAGGTGCATAGCATTACCAAGATATGCATGTATTTTTAATTAAGATAGTATCATTCGAGGTTGCGATTCCTAAGCCAATTTACTATTTCAAAACGCAGTTGTTCTCAATATAAACACAAGAGGATCACAGTATTGTTGCACAAATCATTATGCTTTTAACAGCTGTTCATTTATAGTCTTCATCATTTTGAAAACAATAGGAACATGAACAATTGACTTTATGCATAGAAACGTATTCTTCTGCCAGGTATGTTCCCCTAATCAGTCGTGTTTCTGTTATGTTTTCCCTTCTTATGACCTAGAGATTAAATTCGCTAAGATCCTTCAAATGAATTCTGAAGAATTTTCATTACTATTTTAAAATAATTTGCATTACTTACTTAAAAAAAAAAAAAATACGTGCAACTGAAATTACAAGAACTCTGAAGTCTAAGATCCAAATAAGTATTTCTGTTTCACATGGTTTCATCCTAAATCTTTAGATTGACAAAACAGTAGCTTTTCAGTACAGTAGATTACTTTTATTAAACTACATTTCAGATGTATTTCAATCATATTTTATTACCCTTTAAAATTAAATGAAATCAGAAGATTTAGGAGATTAAACGCCATTAAAAAAGATTAGACTATCTTTCCTATTATAACGTAGTTTTCTTCCTACATTTTCTTTTCAGTTTGTCCATACCAAAATATACCCCTGCCAGCAACAAAAAAGGTATTTTGAAAGTTTAGATTATGGATTGCCTATTATTGGCTACAGAATACCACTGAAACCACTCCTTAATAATAATTTCCATGACATAAATACTATAGAGTCAATCGTAGTTGATCTAAAAAATCGGACATTTTTCCATGTCAAGTCTGGTCTGATGAACCATCAGGCAAATGACGGCACCATCACTGATAAGCCATTATCAGTCTCTTAAAATTTCAACAAGAAACAAATCTCATTCTCAAACATGGTGGTAGTGAAATTAAGACAGCCACCCAGAACACATGCGCAGGTTTTTCTGCTACTCTGTGGCAACTGCTTTCTTTATCAATTAATTCAAGTACTTCTCTGGCCAGGAAGACTGCTCAGCTATTGCTAATAAAATATCGATTTTTAACACTGAATTTTGAAGGACTCTTATTTCTAGACATTTTTCCAAGCTGTAAGGCTGAGGGTGCTAAACACACTTGCTCTTCATATACTTATCCCAGGGTGTTGTCTGCTCTTTTAGCTGGAAGCAAACCTCTAGTAAATTCCTATTTATCTCCTTGTCAATCAAGAAGTGAATGACTGACAGTAACAGAGCCTTATCTGGGACTCCTGTCTGTGCTGCATTCTGCTAAATGATGTCATCGCTCTAGCAAAAGAAAATAAGCAGATTATTACAGTGACTAGAAGCAAACTAAACATTTGGATTTTTGCATGGACAGATTTACACACTGTCTGTCAGATAAAGCACAGTTTGCCTGCTGCTTACACAACAAGAATGTGCCTGACAGCTTCTTCCCAGCTTTAGTATCTGATTACATAAATAGGCCATTCCCCACCATTCCTAAAGACTGACAGTCTGTCTTAGTTTAAAGAGCAATTTCTAACTATCAGCCTTTCTGTCTTGCACACGAGGTTGATTATCATCAGGGCACTTCCTGGAGGTCCAATCAGTTGGTTTTTCTCTCGAACTCAGGATATTACTAAACTTGTAGCCACAAGAATATTAAGAAACTGAAAAATTCTTCAGTAAAAATTCACCAGCGGTGACCCAAAACTTACATCCCCCGTTACAGTGAAAACTCTGACTTCTTTAAACATTCAGATAAAGATTTTAGGTGACTGCTATTTTCAAGGAACACAGTGAATACATCTGGGGGAAAATAAAAATCTTAAAAAAAGACAAAGAGGAAAAAACAAATAAACTGAAAAATCAAAAAGAAAGAACAAACTCATCCACAAAGTAACAGCTAACTACTACCCCCCCACCATAAAAAGGCATTTTTCTTTATGAGTCGGTCTCAGGAATTCATAGAGCAGCTCTGCTGTCCAAGTCTGTACTTGCCCTCCCAAATTAAACTTGAAAACTGTCATACAAAGGATTTTCATAACCTTCTGTATGGTTTTGTATTAGCTGTGCAACTGTTAGTCTTTTTTAATAATTCTGTTTTTCCAAATCATACCTCAATAAAATTATGCTTTAAATTAGACACATTTTACTGTTGCTAGTTGACTAAAATATTTTTAAGGTATAAGCATGTAAAAGACATGCCATTTTTCAAAGCTAAATGTATGCAGGTGTTAATGAACTTATTTTAAAAATGGTTCTGAGCACTGAAAAGGGTAAACACGTAATAACTCTGCTGTTTACAATGGTAAACAATTGCAAGTCATAACCACAATATTGTTCCTAGTTATTTCAGCTATAACTTGCAAGGCTTCATAGCCAGACAAACCAGATGAAATATGTTGCTGCAGGTCTGCTCTGATGGATCCCTCTGAAATACCCACATTATTGCTTTTATTTTATTATGTACCACACTTCATAACTGTACACAGCAGAGTACAATAAAAACTGCACTACACTCCTTTAAGTACTTATTAAATAGGTCAAAAAGTTACCATAACAAATAACTTGCTCTACTCAGGGTCCATTAATAACACATCTTGTTGGGACTCTAAAACAAACATGGTGGGGGGGAGGGGGTAAAGAACTGTGAAGAAGTGTCTGTTATTTGGTGCTACTGCTTAACAGTTTGTGCTTAAAGAGCGTGATATTATTAGTCATAGCATTACTCAGTCAATTGCTGTTCTAAAATATTAGAATTGACACAAGATGGAAAATTGTGCTATACACAGCTTTAGGAGAAGGGGCAGGTCATTATTTTGATCCTACATGAAATTCCATCTCATTTGTGAAGGTAAGAAACATCACAAAGCCTAGTGCTAATTTGAGGTCTAGAATTTTCCTACTGTTAGGAGCCAGGAGAGCTAATATTCATAGAATCACAGAATGGTTTGGGTCAGAAGGGACCTTAAAGATCATCTAGTTCCAACTCCCCTGCCATGGGCAGGGACACGTTCCACTACATCAGGTTGCTCAAAGCCTCATCCAAGCTGGCCTTGAACACTTGCAGGGATGGGGCATCCACAACTTCTCTGGGCAACCTGTTCCAGTGCCTCACCATCCTCAGAGTGAAGAATTTCTTCCTTATATCTAATCTAAATCTGCCCTCTTTCAGTTTAAAGCCATTGCCCCTTGTCCCATCACTACACACCCTTGGAAAAAGTCCCTCTCCAGCTTTCCTGTAGGCCCCCTTTAAGTACTGGAAAGCTGCTAGAAGGTCTCCCTGGAGCCTTCTCTTCTCCAGGCGAACAACCTCAACACTCTCAGCCTGGCTTCATAGGCTTGTGATTCACCTGCACAAAGCATTTAACCTCCTCACATTAACATTCTTAAAAATACTAATTTCTCAATCTAGGCAGAAGACAGGAAAGAAATAAAAAAGGCATATCCAGGCAACAAATGAGGAGGCTACAGGGAAACAAGATCCCCGAGGCACATGGAAGCACAGAGGGGATTGAAACAA